>NW_019154134.1:6805488-6841689 GCF_002288905.1 Enhydra lutris kenyoni
CTCTTTTCTTTATTGATGTGTGATGAAAATTTCATCTTACAAAATTTTGTTCTCTTTTTCTTGTCTTAAAGCAATGGATAAAACCTACGATTCACTAAATAGGAAGTTTCTTTCCATTTCTCCTCAAATACTAGTTTTGTTTAGAAAAGACACTTGAGGGGTGCCTGGATGGCTCAATTGGTTAAGCGTCCCACTCTTGATTTTGGCTAAGGTCATGATCTCTGGGTCATGAGACTGAGCCCCATGTCAGGCTTTGTGTTCAGTGGAGAGCCTGCTTGAGAGTCTCTCTCTCTCTCCCCCTGACTTCTCCCTTTGCCGCTCCTCCCCTTTGTCTCAATTAAAAAAAAAGGGGGCAGTTGAATGTTAACAAATGCCTTTTTTTTTTTTTTGAAATACTGACTTCTCTTGTCTCCTTTAAATCTCTTAGTGTAGTGATATAAGTAGAATTCTTTAAACTTGAACTAACTTTGTGTTCCTAGGATAAACCCTGAATAGCTGTTTTATTGCAGTATTCAATGAAATGAAATGCTTTATTTAGCACTTTTTTTTAAGGAGACATCTTTTTTTCTCCCTGTCTCTTTTTGTTTTTTTAGAGAGAATGTGTACAAGCAGGGGTGGGATGATGAGGCGCAGAGGGAGAGGGTGAAAGAAAATCTCAAGCAGGCTCCGCACTCAGTGCTGAGCCCAGTCTCACGACCCTGAGATCATGACCTGAGCTCAAATCAGGAGTGAGATTCTTAACTGGCAGAGCCAACCAGACTCCCCTATTTAGCACTTTTAAACTAAGAAAGATTGCCCTCTTTTTTTTTTTCTTGTGTTGTCCTAATTCAATTTTGGTTTTATGCCTTTCATCTTTTTAAAAAAATAAGCTCTAGAACATGGATATTACCTGTTTATTACAAGTTTAGTTGCTTTTGTCTGTATATGTGTCTAGGCCAGATTCTTCTTTTTTTAAAAAGAAAAAAAATTTTTTGTACCATAGTGTATACACACACATTCAGTATTTTTAAGTAAGATATAAATCATAAATGTACAGCTCACTGAATTTGAACAAGCTGAATACACCAAATCAAGAAACAAAGCATTAGTGGAGCTCTAAAAACCCCTGTATGTCTTCCTTTAAGGCACTATCACTCTGACTAGGAGTAACTGCGCTTCTAATTTCTAGCAATCTAGATCAGTTTTTCCTATAAATAGGAATCATACAAAATGAAACTATATATTCCCTTGTATTCAAGCTTCTCTCCATGTTATTAGAAGTAGTTATAGGTTATTTATGGATATATAGTATTCCAGCTATACCATAAGTTGTATTAATGGGCATGTGGGTAGTTTTCCTATTTTGAATATTTCTGTTATGCATATTTTTCTGGTATGTCTTTTGGTGGATGTAAGAATCTTGTTACTTGGAATGTGGTTGACAGACAAGTAGCATCAATGTCACCTGTGAATTTCTTAGAAATGCAGAGTCTAGGGGTGCCTGGGTGGCTCATTTGGTTGAGCATCTGAGTTTGGCTCAGGTCATGATCTTAGAATCATGGGATAGAGCCCTTTGCCCACCTTCCTGATCAGTGGGAGTCTGCTTCTCCCTCTCCTTCTGCCCCCCCCCCCCCCCCCCTTTTTTTGGGCTTTCCCCCCCTCAAATGAGGGGAAAAAAAAAAACAAACTGCAGACTCTAATGGTCTACCCAGAACTCTCCTTGATTACAGTCTACGTTTTAATAAGATTCCCAGGCAATTTTTGTGCACATTACTTTCATAATTACATTATCTGTTTGGAAGACTGAACATTGATGAATTATAAATGTTTAGTCTTTGAGCTACTTGGGATAATGAAGGGGATTAGACATTAGGAAGCGGGGAGCCCTAAATACTAAGAAGTTGTTTCAGAACTTTTTACCACCAAGTCTTTATCTTCCCTTACCCTTTTTACCTTGGGTTAAGCAGATCACTTTGGAGGCAAGTTGTAAGATTACAGGAGGACTAGAGCTCATAGTGAAGTCCCATAGTTCTTTGTTCTTTTGCTTGGTGGTTAAATATGTGGATTTCTTTTAAGTTATTCAAAATTTGCTACTCCTTCCTGGATCTGGTCCAAATGTGATTATATGTGGGATGTATTCTTTGGTCATTTAGTGGGAATTGCTTTAATTAATTTCTTTTTAAATGGAGTTCCTTTTTATTTCTTTTGATAGGCTTCAGAGCCCTAAAGAACAATATCTGTACTTCATCATTTATTAGTATCATGGACTTCTTTACCAATATTTTTCTTACTGTGTATTTATTATGATGGGGATTGAACTGATAAAACTAAGTGATGGCATATCATTAAATTCATGAAAGTGAGAGCAGAAAGCCCTATAATGAATTTAAAAAATTAAAGAAAGTAATTGCCTATTTCTTCTTAACTATATGCTAATAGCAAAGAAGAAAGGATGGGTTAATTCTTTATTAGACCCTTCTATTTTTGGACCATCATATTTAGATTCTACCTTGAGCTTTTTAAAATTTTTACATGCTATTTTCTGTAAGCCCTAAAAATATTTGTATCTGTCCTCTGTTTTACTTTTCAAATTTGAGTGACTAATAGGGTGTTTTCCAAAATTATTTTCAACTTGTCCTCTTATTTACCACCTGGAGATAGCAAGGTGCCTCTCACAGTTTTACTGTACAAAATGTGTACAGGTCTTCAATAAGTAGGTCTTTAAGTCTGATAATTGAGTTCAAATTGAAGTCCAGTCTTCATGCTGGCTGGATGACCTTGGTGAAGTTGGCTAGGTTCTCTCAACTATTTGTTTTCTCATTTTTAAAATGAAGATAATACCTTTTATGTTTAAGTGTTAAATAAGCTAGTTAATATATATAAAGGCCTAACATAGCATAGTGCCTGGTATTTATGGTCCTCAAATGATAATTTTCTTGTGCACATCTGATAACAGTTACCTATCTTGAATTTGACTACTTGTTTCAGTTGTCAGCTAATTTTACTTTGACGGTAATAAACTACTTGAATCTTAAGTTTTTCTTTTTGGGTGGTAGCGTACTCTCTCTGTTTTTCTTTTTTTTCTGTCTGCTTTTAGTTCCAATAATTTAAATTATTTTTGGAATGGGTATAGTTGAGGACAGTTTTGAGATGGAAATCCTGCCTTCTAGACCTAGCACCTGTAGATTGTGTTATTTTGTGATTTTTACTTCATTTCATTTTTTTTCTAAAAGCAAAATTGGCAACACCTATCCTGATTCCTAACAGGGTTGTTATAAGGATAAAGATCAAATGAGGTGATGCATATAAAGTCATTTTGTAAAGCATAAAGCTGTATACCAATGTAGAATGCTTTTGCAGAAGGAGACAGTACTTTGTATTGTTTGATTAGATCTGTTGCACTTTATTTTATTTCACCAAACAAGTCCTGTAACTGTTGGGGAAAGAAAATATATATAATGAGAATTTGCTTTTCTTTCCAGACATGGTTGGAAATTTATTAAAATAGGCGAAACCATATAGGAATATAACCATATCAGGTTTTCATTCTCAATACCAAGTGTGGTTAAGGCTTGTGTGATACAGCATCATAGGCATTTTAGTTAAGCGTTACAGTGCTTACAAAGCTTTCATACTCTGTGACCCTTTCTTTACTAATAGGCATAATACGGTATAGCTTGTACATATTTAACTATGTTTGCTTGACTTGAGTGAGGTTTCAGAACACAAGATTCCATGCTCTTATTAGGGATTCATTTTTTTTTTAAGATTAAAAAAAAATTTATTTGACAGAGAGAAAGAGATCACAAGTAGGCAGAGAGGCAGGCAGAGGGAGAGGGAGAAGCAGGCTCTTCACCAAGCAGAGAGCCCAATGTAGGCTTGATCCCAGGACCCTGAGATATTGACTCGAGCGGAAGGCAGAGGCCCAACCCACTGAGCCACCCAGGCACCCCATTATTAGGAAATCATCTATCCTTTTGCCTCCCCACACTTATTTCTATGGTAATTTTAATTTTTGGCCTTCCATCTTAGTAATTGGGTTTTTGTCATAGAATATGGGAGAAGTATGGATCTAGTTACTGTAGTAACCAAAGGGACATGTATCATGTGGATCTTAAGTGCAACATGGGTTAGATGAAGAGTTACTTGAAATTATAGCAGTTGAAGAGAGAAAAAAATCAGTAGTTGTGAAATAATATAAATGTCAAAAGATAGAAGAAATCCTGGGAAGCATATATAGGAATTTCAATTAATTGAGTAAAGGATATTTTAGTTTGTTACTTGAGGGTAAAACAATTCCTGTTGACTCTTAAAGGCTTGCAGTGTCTTAAGTATGTTACTTTCTTATGTATTTGAGTACCACTGTACTGAAGTTGGCTTTATAAGTTGATTCAGGATGGAAGCATACTCCTTTTCCATTGATGTCTTTGTGCCACAGCTTGGGAACTACCAGTCTAAGACCAGTGCTGTTTATTAGAACACTCTGCAATGATGGAAATATTTTTTAATTGCACTGGCTAATATAGCCACAGGGTGCACTTGAAATGTGACTAATGAGTACAATTGAGGAATTGAAGTTTTGATTTTGCTTATTTTAATTAACTTAATTTTGAGTTTAAATGGCCACATATGGGTAAGGATGGTAGTATTATACATCATAGCTTTAAAATTTGAGCCAGCTGAAGCATGGCTGTTCTCATCTTATATATTTGGGGAGAGCCTGGCAAACATTAGAAGTTAATATTTAGAGAATTGCTAATTTTTCTGGCTGTGTCCTTGTCCTTTTAATATCACCTTCGCTTTTCTGTTTACTGTGTGCCAAAAGCTATGCAACTTTTTAGTGCTACTGTAACTGGTACTTCCATGTGGAATCCCTTGAATGTTGGAGCAGTTAGAATTTGAGTAAATCTTTCTTAAGTTGTCTTTGAACTCTGTATGATCTGAGAGCATTTGAACTTAACTTGGTTACTACTGCCTAAAATTCAGCAACCTTTTGGTTACCTGATGAAATGTGTAACCTCAGCAAGAGAGGCTACACATGTGAACTGTGAAACATGTGAACTGTGATGCCAGAATCAGGCAAGAAAGGGAAAATACAGAAGAGGGATTGTAGGTTAAATTTTTTTTTTGCACTTTTTTTTACTTAGTCTTTTTTTACTGTTAGCTATGTGGGCAACTAGTTAGAGTTAAAAATTCAAAGAATACTTGTTACCTTGTGACTTTGTTGAATCTTTATTGAAGACATTTTCATAAAAATACTGTATTTAAAATGTCATATGCAAATTATAAACCTTAATAAATATTTTGCATGATCACCTGTTTAAAAACATTACTATTACTGTTATATAGCTTATATATGCTTTTCCTGTTCTCTCCTGTTCAATTCCTATCCTGCATTGTTTTCCTTTCTTTGTTAACATATAACATATGTATGTCTCCCCAGACACTGCGTTTAAGTTTGTTCTTTGTGTTTTACAAAACTGGTATCTTACTATTTATGGTCTTTTTCTGCAATTTAAATTTTTCATCCAGTGTTGTTTTTAAAGTTTATCCATGTTGCCAGCCAGTTGTTTTGGTCTATTTATAATTGTACTCTCTTGTATGAATATACTACACATATGCAATATATATAATACTACATAATACTACATAATAAAGTATAGAGCACAATATATGTGATACTCTCTTGTGCAACTGTGCCACATATTTTTATTCTCTTCTTGATATATGTTTGAGTTGTTTCCCTTTTGCTAGTATTAGCAGAGCTGCCCTGAATGTCCCTTTGTTTGCTAAGTATATGTTTTTTTCCTTTTTTTTTTTTTATAAATATTTTATTTATTTATTTGACAGAGGGAGAGCACAAATGGGCAAGTGGCAGGCAGAGAGAGAGGGAGAAGCAGGCTCCCCGCTGAGCACGGAGCCTGATGCTCAGTCCTAGAATCCTGGGATCATGACCTGAGCTAAAGGCAGACACTTAACCTACTGAGCCACCCAGGCACCCCTAAGTGTATGTTTTTAAGTAATAAATCGTGTTGGGTTATTTCATGTACTTTTTATCTATGGAGATAGTTTTTTTTTCTTTTTGATATGTTAATGTTATAAATTACCTTTTTAAGATGTTGTGATGTTAAAATACCCTTGCATACCGGACTTAACCCCATTGGTCATAATGTTTTATCTATTTAATTTCTTATTGGGTTTGCTTTGCTAATAATTGTTATGGAGATTTTACATCCACTTTTGATTAAGAGATATTTTCTTCAATCCTTGACATGTTGAAGTCAGGTTGACTTGGTGGAATCAATTGGGGAATAATTCCTCTTTCTGTTTCCTGGGAGGGTTATATGTCATTGGAATGATTCGTTCTTTGAGAGTTTGATAGAACTCATGTGTAAAACTATATCTAGGCTTGATGCAGAGATTTAAGTACTGATTTAGTTTCTCTGTGACAATATACTTTCAAATATATTCTTTCAGAGCTAGGATCAAGATCTAGTTTGTAGCTTCACTATAGTATATGATTTGTGCTTGTTTCCCTATGTTCTTAGCTGGTTTTGGTATTAGCAAACTTAAAACTGTTTTGCAGTTAGTCATATGGTTGAAAAAACTATCTCCTTCCTTCGATTCACATTTTGTTTTACTGAGTAAGGTTAATCACCCTTTATTTTTCTCTTGGAGAACTTCCTTAGGTAGGCTACTAGGCTATTTGTCTTTCTTACCAATTTATAGAATTCTTCCTTTGTCGTGGGAGATGGCACATTGAAAAGGTTAAAAGTTTGTGTACCACCAAGGTACTTATTTTGACTTGCTTCAAATTGTTACTTGATTTAGAAATGGATGATGGACCTTCTCGAAGAGATCATTTCATGAGAAGCGGATTTGCCTCTGGGAGGAGTATGGGGAACAGAGGTAAATATCTTTGCTTTCCTTAATCTTATCAACTTGAATGGTGGAAAGAATAGAGACTATTATGACTGTTTAGTGCAAAGCTATATTTGTTATATCGCACTGCACAGTAGACTTTGAAATAATGAGTATTATTTTTTCAATTAACAGTTCTCTTTTTGCTTTTTCCTTTCCTGGGATAGTAGGAAATAGTTAAATTGATAAAATAGATGGGTTAAATAGATTGGTTAAAAATAGTTGCTTTACAGACCTACTTCTTAATATGGATTATTGATATTCAGTAATTGGCATAGAAGGAATGTTTGTAAAAGCTTCAGAGATCTGGGTGAGAAGGATCTCTTTTTGAAGTTTTTACTTCTCAAGAAAAGGCAGTATGGAAGCATTTCTGTTAGTTTATTAGTATTACCACGTTATTTCCCCAAACTTGGAACTTCTTATTTTTAGAACAACCAGTACTTGATTTGACAGATAATGGTATAGCGAAATACCTTCCTACAGTCCATTTTTCAATTTAATAATAAAATACTGAAAGTATTTTGCTTTATGTTTTAGTATAGTGCCATAAAATATTAGAACCACCAGTTTATTTAAAAATACATATAATCATTTATTTCTTTAATAGGAAGCATAAGTTAAGGCTAATTGGTAGTTTTAAGTACATGTAATACTTAATCTTGAATTCATTAGATGTTAGTTGGAAGATTTTACGTCTAGGTATTTTTATTCATTGGAGACACTAAAGGTTGATGTGTAGTATTTCCTTTGATACTTGGAAAACTTAATTTCTTTTTTTTTTTTAAAGATTTTATTTATTTATTTGACAGACAAAGATCACAAGTAGGCAGAGAGGCAGGCAAAGAGAGAGAAGAGGAAGCAGGCTCCCTGCTGAGCAGAGAGCCTGATGCGGGGCTCGATCCCAGGACCCTGAGACCATGACCTGAGCCGAAAGCAGAGGCTTTAACCCACTGAGCCACCCAGGCGCCCCAGAAAACTTAATTTCTTATTTAGATTCAGTTAACACAGACATGGATCTATAGATGCATGTGTTTTTTAAGATATTATTTATTTAAGAGAGAAGGAGCAAGAGCAAGTTGGTTCATAGGAGCAAGGGGAATGGCAGAGAGGGGGAGAAACAGACTCCCTGCTGAGCAAGGAATCTCACATGGGCTCCATCTCAAAACCCTGAGATCATGACCTGAGCTGAAGTCAAGAGTGGGATATTTAACCTAGTGAGCCACCCAGGTGACCTGAGAAATGTTTTAAATTAATTAGCAATATTTTAATTTTCAAATTCAGAGCATGTATTCATAGATCTTGTTAAAGTTTTACATGAATTGAAGATGCTTTTTTTCTTCTTTTTTTTTTAAATGAAGTGTAGTTGACACACATGTTACATTAATTTCAGCTATACAGCATAGCTGTTGCACAACTCTTTAGATTATGCTGTGCTCACCACAAATGTAGCTACCATCTGTCACCATACAACATTATTAACAACACTAATGACTATATTTTCTTTACTGTATCTTTTATCTGTGTGATTTATTCATTCTGTAACTGGAAGCCTGTATCTCTGAATAATGGGTTTTTAAAATGAAAAAATCATCACTGAAATAGATTTTACTACACATTGTTAATTCCATATGTGTTATGTTGAAAAACACATTAAATTTCTGATCAAAACTCTTGGTTGAATGTTGATACTTTAAAAAGTTATCATTGTACTATATATAATCTTGGAAATTCATAGACCCATGAATGTAACTCCTTTCCCTTATTGTTCATGTAATTTTTAGTTTCAATCTCTGATATTTTTTCTCAGAGCTTTCATAGCTAGTAATTTATTTTTGAAATTGACTCTCAATTCTTAAAATGTAATATTAATCACTTTTCATGTTCTGTGAACTATGACCTAAATAGTTTTAACTTCTTGAATCTCACACACATCTTTAGAATTTGGTGAAAATATGAGATAATTGTTCATACACAATTTTGCACATGGCTTTAGGAGTTTTGTAGATCATTTTACTGCCTTGTACTAGGATATTATGCAGTTAGATAAGACACAATTTATGAAGACCACAAGATAATGCTTTAACTTTTTCTAGTGATAGTTTAAAGTTGCAGTTTATGTCATTTTGTCTGTCTTTTGTTCCATTTTTTTTGTTTTAAATAGCCATGCTTCTTGCCATACCAACTCTGCTCTCAAAATTCTTAACTCTAGTGGTAGAGAAACACATGGAAAGAAATAAAGAGAGTGTGCTGTGGGAATGTAGAAGAAGGATTGATTGTGATTGGAGGTCTGAAAGACTTCATAGAGGAGATAGCCTTTGAACTGGGGTTTTGAAGAGTGAAAAGAATTTTGATAGGAAAAATAGGAAAGTAGGGAATGCCATGCTTAAGGAACAGTGTGTAAGAATGTAGAAAATAGTAGAAGTTCACAATGTGGAGTATGGGAAGTTGTTTGGTGTGAATTAAAGTGTTGGGTGCTCAGTGTTGTGTAGTTGGAGGTAAAGCTCACAAGGATAACATGAGGAAAGACCCTGGAGGGGTGGAGATGTGGCTAAGGGAGTCGTAAGTGCAGCTTTTATTTCTTTATTATATAGTTCCACCCTAAATTGAGTTTTAAAAGTGGAAAGATTGAGAGAAGTTTAAATGCTAACAAAGTGAATAAGTAATAAATAATTAAAAAACAGGACAAGAGTATAAAATTTTCAATAGCAGGACTTTGATACTGGGGCATTAATAGCTGGCTCTGTTCAGGGTGAGGTTTCAATATACAGAACATCAGAGAGTTGAATTTCCTGATAACAGGTCACTAGTAAAATAAAAACCAGTAGAAAGCTGTATTTCACCAATAGTATGTTTATGTTTTTATGTTGGTATTATAATTCAAGAATTTTTATTTTTAAAATTTAAGAATGTTTAAATAGAAGTTGCAGGAGATTTTATCTTTTTAAGTTCCTGTACTTCTTTCTCCCCCATCCTTGGATGTCGCTTTATGTCAGAGATTCATTCTTTCATTTAAAATTTTTATTTTTAAGTAATCTCTACACTGAGCACAGGGCTTGAATTTACCACCCTGAGATCAAGAGTTGCATGCTCTACCAGCTGAGCCAGTCAGGTGTCCTCCCCTCGACTTTTTATTTATTTATTTATTTTTAAAGATTTTATTTATTTATTTGACAGAGAGAGAGATCACAAGTAGGCTGAGAGGCAGGCAGAGAGAGAGAGAGAGAGAGGAGGAGGCAGGCTCCCCGCTGAGCAGAGAGCCCGATAGGGGGCTCAATCCCAGGACCCTGGGATCACGACCTGAGCTGAAGGCAGACGCTTAACCCACTGAGCCACCAGGCACCCCATCCCCCCGACTTTTTAAAAGATTTTATTTTTAAGTAATCCCAAATATTTGTTTAATTCCTAGTTTTTGATGACACAATCAATTTTATGTTTTAAAGAGTTTTAACTCTATCTGAACATTTTCAGATGCTGGCGAGTCTAATAAAAGAGAGAATACATCCACAATGGGTGGTTTTGGAGTTGGAAAGAGTTTTGGAAACAGAGGTAAACTGCTTATGGTATCTTAGAATCACAGTTTGAGTGAACCCTAGTTTATTTCTGTACTCAAGGCTCCCTTGCCCTGTGCTCTGCAACAAGAGATCCACCTTCTATACTTCCAAAGGTAAATTTGAATCTCCACCTTGTTGAGCAAAGAACCAGTAGAAGCTTTGAAGTTCTTTTTTTCTTTAAAAACTGTGTATCAGAACTGGAACAGAATTTAAGATCAAGACCAGTAATGTGTAGGTTGAAGACTTCCGACGCATTTTGGAAACCCGGCAGTTAAGAAGGTTAGAATGGAGGGAAGGAGCAGTTGTGGAGGACAGTGGAAAGAATATAATCCTTTTCTGAACCAACTTGAAAGATTGCAAATTCTGAAATGAACTAAATAACTCAAAACTTAGGTTTCATCGTATAAAACTCTTTCTGTACAGATTGTGTTTATTTTGAAATGATGAATCTTTTCAAGGAAAATCCTTTTTATCATCTAATCATATATTGAGGCTATTGGGCACTTACTTTTGTATCATAATTGTGTATTAAATTTCTCTGCTAAAAAGGGATGTTATATTTTTTGAAACTGAGATACTAAGTGACTTTATGTATATATTCTGCACATAAATTTAACATTTCAGATACTAATTGATTAGTCTCTATTGCCATGATTTAATATATTTAATATTTTATAATTTAGCTTAAATACTGATTGACAGCCATATTACAGTGACCTTTAATTTTAATGGATATTAATCCCTGAATATCTTTGCACTAAGGACAATTTTATTAAGATTCAATATTTTAAAATTTTGTGAAATATTATTGATGAATGCTTTTGAAATTAATTTTAGTGATGTATCTGTATGCTCTAGAGACACACAAATCTAGATATAGGTTTTTATTATATGAGAAATTTGAAAGCAAAGCTAAATGAAAGATATAAAAAAATTTTATAAACAAAAAATGTTGGAAGAATTTCCTTATTACTGAAATGGGAAAAATTATTGGATATTGGATTATAATTTAGTTGCATTGTCCTCTGGCAGTTGAGGAGATTGAGTTAATTTATAAGGCTTTAAAAACTTGGATCTTTTGAATAGGAAGTATATAGTGTTTATGTTGATACATACTTCTGTTCCGACCATCTACATATATGTGATATCTGAGGTAGTATAACACTGACTGGACCTTTTACCTTAGTTAATTGACACAAGGCAGAAGTCATAATGCAACTTGTGTGAGTTTTCATTCAGGATATGTATATATAACTCTATGTGGTTTATTTTATTTTAAGGGGGTATCAGAACTGGTAATCCCTTTGGTTTTTGTTTGGTTTACCACAGAGGTACAGGTAATTGTTTTCAGGAATTTGCAAGTTTAATTTTCTATTTTGTATAGGTTTTTCAAATAACAAGTTTGAAGAAGGTGATAGCTCTGATTTCTGGAGAGGTAAGTTCAGTGTTTTTTGTAGCGGCCTTTTAAAATTTAATGTTCAGTGTACATGCTAAAGAGAAACTAAGATTAAGTGTCATAGTCTTTTTCATTTCTAATTTATTTGAACCCAGTTTGATAAAGCACCTGTTGCCAGAGTTGTAACCAAGAACTCAGACGTCTTAGTTTGACCTTGATCTATGAGGTGCAACTTTTGAATGGTTTGCTACCTTGAGAAAAAGTGGATAATGGAAAGAACATGCCAAGAATCAAAACTCCTGTGTCCATATATACATGCAATTTGAGACATGCAGGTCCCTATTCTTGACAGTGGAAAAAGATTCATGAGAATGTGGATGAGCGTTGAAATCAAGACATTTCTGTCAGGGGTACTGACAGACTGGTTTGGAGGAATACAGAGGATGATGAGAATAGAGTAATGTTACCAGAATATAGATTACAATAATTAATAGTGCTTTCCTAGAAGAAACTGATGAAGCAGATTTGGGTGAGGCCTTGGAACCTGTATTTAAAAAGCATCCCTGGTGACTCTGATGCTTTTTTGTTTGGCAATCACTTATCTGTGGAGTCTTTTTTTTTTTTTTTTTTAAGAGAGTAGAGGGTAGGGGCAGAGGGAAAGAGAGAGAGAATCTTAAGTAGGCTCCATGCCTAGTGCAGAGCCCACTCAGGGCTACGTCTCAGAACTCTGAGATCATGACCTAAGCTGAAATCAAGAATTGGATGCTTAACAAACAAAGCCGCCGGGGTGCCTTATCTGTGGAATCTTTGGAGTTGCAGACTTTGTTTCCTGTCCCTGCTCTGTGACCCCCTAGTTGAATGACTTAGAGCTAGTTGCTTAGTTTCTCATAGCCACAGTTTGCTATTCTGCAGAATGGAGGACATCCCTGTTATAGGTGGTTAGGCAGACTTAATGAAAATGTGCATGAAATTAAGAAATTTAATATCGGACACATTCATGGTAAACAGTAAATGCCATCTGTCTTCATTAAATATTTGAGTCTTAGTTTCATTGCACTCTTAACAGTGATTCTAAAAATCAAAACCAAGCCTAGACTGATCACCTTAAAACCCTTTGGAATTGTGGGTACAGGTCTCTGAATTAGATGGAGTTTTAATATATCTAATAAAACTGTTCCCTAAGTTATTGTCAGTCTCATTCTCCCTGATTTTCTATGCTTTTTTCATTTTATTCAAATGAAAATGTATGTAACATAGGACAAATATTTAACAGAAGAAAAAAGACCATTTTTATTCTTTTCCATTTCTATTTTACCTAATCTCCCTTTTTAAAACCAGTTAAGGGATGCCTGTGTGGCTTAGTCAGTTGGGCCACTGCCCTCTGCTCAGGTCATGATCCCAGGGTCCTGGGATCAAGTCCCGCATTGGACTTCTTGCTCAGCAGGGAGCCTGCTTCTCTCTCTGCCTCTGCCTGACACTCTACCTGCTTGTGCGTGCTCTCTCTCTCTGACAAATAAATAAAATCTTAAAAAAAAAAAAAGAATATTCAAGATCATTTTCACTTAGCCAAGACCTGCTTCCCCAGTTGACTCTTATCAGTGGTAGATGAGAGCACTTTTGAGCACAAATTCTAGTTTCCATGGCACCTGAGAGAACTTTCCTCCAAAATGGTTTGCTTTATTGGCAAGCCCAGGAGCAGATTTTGATACCATGATAGAAGATTTTATTCTGTACACAAATTGCATCTTTTGTGGTTGTTATTTTCCCTGCAGTCTAGTTTCCTCCATCTGGTATAGTTAGTGATAAGGACCATTCATTTTGGATTTGGACACCCTAGATTTGAGACCCAGAGTCTCTTCTTCTCAGTTGTATTATCTTGAAAAAGCATATTTAACATCTGTATTTCATTTTTTCTATTTATAAAAGAGGATAATGCCCTCTTCACAAGGTTTTTGTGAAAATTTAAAAAGTCAGTACATATTACTCCTTTAGAACAGTGCTAGACCATACTGAATTCTATATGTGTTATTACTATTCATTATTAATAATTTCATGTAATATATTTATATGAATATATATTAGATATATAATATATTTATTACTATATGTTTAACATATTCAATTAATGTATCATATTATGTTTATGTTTTTAAATATTTATACTTCATACCTGTTATATATATTTTACATACTTTCTGTAATTAATTTTTATGTAATAATATAATATGGTTGTAGCTAATCTTTGGATAATATCTCTTTTTTGTTGGTGCTTGGCTTTATTTCCTAACTCCACAGATTTTTTTTCAATAACTATATTTTGAAATAGTATAAGACTCATTACAAGTTAAAAAATAGAAAAATAGTACAGAGGGTTTCCATTGCCCCTCTCCAAATGTAGCTGTACTTATCACCCAACTTCTCCCAATATCATTAGGCTATTTTAATTCCCAGTGTGGTCAAAATATAGGTTTGTTTTAGGGGAATAACTGGACAGAGTTAATGGGAGACCTCTTTGTCCTTGTCAGGTCTCAAATTAATTTACAGCTTTTTCTTACATAAGGCAATAAATGTTAGTTGTCCTCATTATTCCAGGGCTGGCCAACTTTCTTTTCAAAATTCTTTCCTTCTTAATAAGCTCACTTGTAGTATTAAATCCTGCTTCCCAGAAAGTTGTCTTGATATTAAATGAATCTTTAGGAATATTTGGTAGTTATTGACTTCATTTCAAGTAGGAGCCTGCAATAAGAGCTCTGGGTTAGTTGCTAAATAGATTAGTACTTTTGCACAGGAACTTAACTCATAGCTTTTAAGCAGTCTAGCCACTTGATGTCATTACTATGACTTAAAGTTCTTAAATTTTAAACATTTAATGACATATACAAAGGTCTCTTGAAATCATTTCTGTATTTCCCAAATGTGGCTTTGTTGGAATCTTCTAGAAAGCTTGAAGTTACTACTTCAAGTCATATTAGTAACGTTTTTAAATTTTGAAAAATTATTCATTTGTTGCTCTCACTCTATACTTTCAAGATAAACATCTCTGGGGGTGGATTCTAGGGATGGATTGATTGATTGATTGATTGGTTGATGTAATTTTTTTCTAGGAATTTATTTTTAACAAACCTTCCAGCTAATTCTTAGGCAACCTTCAGTGTAGAGATTTGCATTCCACTGTTGAGAAACTGATGATGTTACTTGATAACATCCTTAAAAACAGAAAAGCCAAGATATCCCCCAATTGTTTCATTAGGATGATTGGGAAAAAATTTACATATGTTTAAAAAACCCACTAATGTTTGAGATACAGTAAGAAAGGCATATTACAGAAATATTGACAGTATTATAAAAAGAATAGTCATGTATTTCTAGTGGCTGATGGCCTACATTTATTTCTACTTGACTATTTTAATAGTTTAGATATTTCTAAGACCATTTTTATTCATACCAATATTGATGAAATTCTTATTTTTTGGCCTGTATGTAGCACTTGAGAAATAGTGAATTCTCAATTATACAGTTAACATTGAACATTTAGGCATATTAAATGATTTGTATAGGGATTTGAGTGAATAATGTCTTTTTGTTTCTGTTGCTAAAATTATTTGAAGATTTAAAATGTCCATATTTTAACTTAAAAATACTCATTTTTCTCACTACTTTACCTGCGATAGTGCTATTCTTTAGATATTACAACTTTAAAGTTAATTATTTAGATGCTATTCACATGTTAAATTTTTATTCAAGAATCTAATAATGACTGTGAAGACAATCAAACACGGAGCAGAGGGTTTTCCAAGAGAGGCGGTAAGGAGCACATTTTGGAATGATTTGTACTTACGCTTTCTAATGTCACTGGATTTTTTATCCCCTGAAGATCTCCAGAATGTGCTATGAAGTACAGAATAGGGACTGTGAGTTCTGGTCAGTCACAATATCTATGAACTGGGATGTCTTTGTCTCTGAATAGAATATTTGGATATGTGGGAGAGTGAAGAAATTGTAGATTACTTTTTGTTCAGGTCTGGCAGTGCTCTAACCATACTGTGCTAATCCTGCCTCTAATAAAGTTGAGATAAGGTGGTATAAACATTACCATACTTAATTCTTGATAACCTATGGGTAGACATGTTAAAATAGCAACAGTAAAACCCACAAAAAACATAGTGAACTTATTAAATTGTTAACAATGGGCAAATCTGCTTATAAGAGTTTATTCTTAGGAACTATATGATAATCAGATACATCAGTGTTTTTACTGTGACTTGGGAACATCGTTTTCTTTTACCCATTAGAAAGTTAGCCCATTGAATGCCAGGCCCTTCCTAGTGCAACTAGGACTTGTGGGGACTTCACTATAGCAATGTTAAGGCTGTGAGGTGGGGAGGAATTTGGTGGTGAAGGAGGTTTTGCTATTTGTCTCATAAATTGAAGTTTTTGGTTTTTTTTAACGATAATTGCAGGGGGACATGTAATGATGGGGAGGAAATTTAGCTATAAGAAAAAGCTAGACTCATCCTCTAGAATTGCTACCCCTGCTTAATAAGCAATTTTTAGCACTAATGTTTTTAAAACATTGCTCTTAGTTTTAAATTTTTGGTTGTTTTCTGCAGAACAGTGAATATCTTCCTCAGTATTTTCTTTAAATTAATCTAATTCATACTTAAGTGAGGCAGTCAAAAGCCAGTTGCAGCTCTATGTGCTTGATCCTTGCTTATTTACTAATACAGGGTGACTAGCAGGGAAACAGTCATTTTTGCATATCCCTGATTGCTATTCTCTTTAGTTGTATACATTTGAAGATAGGAAATTTGCACATGGTGGTCAATAACAGACATGCGTGCATAAATATAAGCATATTTAAGTTTATATTGAAATGTAACTTGATATAGCACCAGACATGTGTGTATGTTGTACCTGTATAACTCAGTGATTTTTTACTAACTGAACACACCTGGGTTTACTGTGTTCACAAGCATCCAGATCAAGAAATAGAAATTATTGGCACCTCTAGAAGTCCCTTTTATGCTCATTTTCTTTTGCTGACAACCCTCCCATCCCATGGTTAACTTCTAATCTGACTTTTAGCAGCATAGGTTAATTTTTTTTGTACTCGATAGAAATGGAATCATGCAATATACTCTTTTGTGTCCATCTTCTGCTTAATGTGTTTGTGAGATGCATTCATAATGTTGGTTGCAGTTGTAGATTATTACCTTTGCTTGTATAGACTCTTTGGTTCTACTCTTAAGCTAATGATGTTCTTTGGATGTCTTCCAGCTTTAGGCTATTTTGAAGCTGCTGCTGTGGACATTCTTTGGTGCTATCGATATATATTCTGAAGTAGAATTGATGCCTTATAGATTTTGTATATTTTTTGCTTTAATAGCTCTTGTGAAATGTTTTCAAGATAGATATACTAAGATATAACTCCTACATCCTCACCAACATCTGGTATTTTCTTTTTCTTTGAGTTTAAACATTCTGCTGAGTGTGTGGTGGTCTATCTTACTGTGGTTTTAATATGCCTTTCCTTGATGGACTAATGACATGTCCAGTGCTTCATAAGTTTACTGGATATTTTTACATCATCTTTTGTACAGTGCTGATTCCATTCTTTTGCCATCTTTTCTATTGGGTGTCTATTTTTACCTTTTCATTGGTGAATGATTTAAAACTTATAGAAAATTCGCAAAAATGGTAAAAGTAACTCCTGGATAACATTTATATTGGGAGTCTCTTTGCTTACTTTAAAGTCATGAAGATAAACTCTTAAATTTTTCCTTTAAAATTTTATCTTTTTAGTGTGCACTTTCATATTGTAATTCATCTGGGCTTTTTTTTTTTTTTTTATATATATGGTGTAAGATAGGGATCATGGTACATTTTTTTTCCCATAAGGGTATCCAGTTGATCCCTTATCAATTACTGAAAGACTTTTCCTGTCCTACCAGGCCTTCTTTGTCCTAAACAGGTGACAGTGTGTATGGAACTGTCCCAGGACATGGTTCCTTTCCATTGGTCAGTTTCTATATTTTTGCACCTTTGCTATATAGCCTAATTACTACAATTTCATAATAGATCCTAATATCTGGTAGTGTAAGTCTTCCAAGTATTACCTCAGTTGTTCTTAGTTCTTTGCATTTGCATGTGATTTTTAGAATTGGTTGATCAATTTCTTGGAAAAAACCTAATGGCATATTTTGGGGATTCCATTTATTTTGAGGAGAATGACCATTTTTACAATATTGAGCCTTTCAGTCCATGAATATCCCTGTTTAAGTAGGTCTTTAATTTTTCCTAGCTATGTTTTGCAGTTTTCACTGGAGAGTCATTACACATCTTTATTTACATTAGTATTTGATACTTTGGGTTTTTTTGTATTTGATATTTTGTTATGCATTTTTTTAAAGATTTTATTTACTTATTTGACAGAGAGAGAGATCACAAATAGGCAGAGATGCAGGAAGAGGGAATGGGAGAAGCAGGCTTCCCACTGAGCAGAGAGAGCCCAATGTGGGGCTTGATCCCAGGACCCTGGGATCATGACCTGAGCTGAAGGCAGACACTTAACAACTGAGCCACCCAGGCACCCTTGCATATGTTTTTTATTTATCTAATGCTCCATACAACATAGATTTCACCATTTTTGAGTGTGTACTTGAGTAGTTTTAAATATATTCACTGTATTGTATGCCCATCATCACTATTTAATTCCTGAATATTTTCTTTGTCTCTTCCCTGCCAAAACCCATTTCTTTCTTATCTCCATCCTTTGGCAACCATTAATCAACTTTCTGTAGCTATGGATTTGCTGATTCTGGACACTTCATATAAATGGAATTATGTAATATGTGGTCTTTTGTGTGTTCTTTCACTTAGGATGATCTTGCAGTTTGGCCATGTTGTAGCATGTGATGGTACTTAATTATTTGTAATGGCTGAGTAATATTTCACTGTGTAACTATATCACATTCTGTTTGTTCATCAGTTGATTGATTATTGGGTTGTTTCTACTTTTGGGATATTATGACTTATTAGTATGATACATACTGCTATCAACCTTTGCATATAAGGTTTATGTGAACATATGTTTTAATTTTTCTGGTGCATATACCTATGAGTAAAACTGCCAAATTGTTTTCCACAGCAACTGCACCAATTTATCTTCCTTCCAGCAATGCATGAGTGTCCTGGTTTCTCTGTATCTTTACCAATCTTTGTTATTGTGTGTCTTCTTGGTGGTTGTGATCCTTGAGGGAGTAAAATGGTATCTCATTGTTGTTTTGGGTTTCCTGATGGCTGTTATGTTGAACAGCTTTTCCTATGTGTGTTGGCTATTTGTGTATCGTTTTTGGAGAGAGAACTATATAAATCATTGGCTTATTTAAAAAACTGCAGTGTCTTATTGTTTAAAGAATTCTTCGTGTCTTGGTACATGTGCTATTGGATAGATAATTTGCAGATATATTATCTTTTCTTTGTATTACCTTTTTATTTTCTTGCTGGAGTCCTCTGAAGCACAGCATTTTTAAAATTTTGTTGCTGTCTGGTTTATCTGTTTTTTAATTTCTTGGTTGTGCTTTTGGTGTCATATCTAGAAATTTTTGCCTATTAAAAGCCATGCAGATGTTCACCTGTTTCCTTCTAATAATTTTATTCTGCTTTTTGATCCATTCTGAGTTCATTTTTATATATGGTGTGAAGGAGGGCCCCAATATAATTCTTTTGCATGTGAGTATCTAGTCCTAGCACCATTTGTTCTTGTTTTATTATTGATAGGGTAGAGGTGTAAATCTCTTTAAATTTGTCCTGCTGGGAGTTGGTTAAGATTCTTGGATGTGTGAATTTATATTTTCATCAAATTTGAGAAATTTTCTACTCTTTTTTTGTGACAAAATAACTATGACATAAAATTTGCCATTTTAATTACATTTAACCGTAAAATTAAGTGACATTAAGTACATTTACTGTATTATGCAATTGTCACCACTTTCCATTTCCAAAATTGAAAGCAGAAATCTATATCCATTATATAGTACGTCTCCTTATCTTGTCCCCCTGAGTTCCTGGTAAACTCTATTCTATATTCTCTTTGAATTTGCCTCTATTCTAGATATTTCAGTTGAATGGAATCATACAACATTGACCCTTTTGTGTCTGCCTTAATTCACTTACCATAATGATTTCAGTGTTCATTCATGTTGTAGCGTATGTCTGAACAAAGTATATTTCTTTTATGGCTGAATCCATTGTATGTATAATACCACATTTTATCCATTCATCTATTGATGAACATTTGGGTTTTTACTTACTTTGGTTATTGTGAATAATGCTTCTATGAACATTCATATGTATTTATCTGTTTGAGTCCTTGCATCTTTTGAATATATGCCTAGAAGTGGAATTGCCAGGAGATGGGACTGAAGTAAGTTGAAATATGCCACAGAGTTCACTGTTCTCTGGGTTAAAAAAAAATTCTCTGGGTTACCACAAGTTTGATTAATTTTCATTTTAGAAAATGTTAATTCTGACAATTTTTCTGCATTTTTTTGGAGTAGCAGTATTTGGAGTTTCTTGCTTTGCCATTTTCGCTGATGTCAGTGATCCATATCATTTAAAAATTTTCATTTTGTTTGCTAGTATATAGAAATACAATTGAATTTTATATATTGAAGGTTGAGTGACCTCGCTAAATTTATGGTAAGTACTTTTTTAAATGAAGAAAAGATGTTCATGTTTCTTTTACACAAAGTTTAACTGATTTATAAACTTATTCCTTTCTGAAGATCGTTAGCAGACATCTTTAAAAGGCTGCAAGAGATTGTCAGCTGTCCCTTATGAAATGCAGAATTCATGGAAGGACTAATGTCACCTTTAAAAATATATTAATGTTATTTTATGAAAAGTGACATTTAGAGTGGTAAATTCTGAAATATTTCAAGAACTCAGAAAAGCATAGAATATTCTATTACAAATACTTATATACCACTACCTGAATTTAACAGAAACATTTTTTCATGTATACTTCAAATATAGAAAAAAAATTACATAGTTGTTAGAGGACCTATCTTTCCTTTGTGTTTTATATATCCTTTTCCCCCAGAGGTAACCTTTTAAAACATTGTTATATAGTGTATACTTCTTATTCATACTTTTATAAAAGTTTATTATACCTATCTTTTTGTGATTTTTTAAAAAAAGATTTTATTTTTAAGTAATCTCTACACCCATTGGGGGGCTGAGACTTAAAACTCTGAGGTGAAGAGTTGCATGCTCTACTGACTCAACCAGCCAGGCACACTCCTCTCCCTCCCCTTTTTTGTGACTTTTTTTTTTTTCCCATGTTTTTAAGATTTATATATTGAAAGTACAGTTCTAGTTCATTCATTTTAACTTTAATAGTGTTTTACTTAACCTTTTAACCTATTTATTTAAAAACAAATTATTTTTAACACCATGTAGGATATGTAGGAGTATGTAGAGTTTCTGTCCCTACCTTCTAAGAAGAAAATCATTCAGACTTTTATTTCTGTATAACTTCCATGATCTTTTTACCTCCAGTTATTATGCTCCTCGTATAACTAGAAATTGGCATGAGCTATGGGAAAAAAAGAGCAAGTTCATTTAAATGTTTGTGTTTCTCCTGTGTATGGAATTATTAAGCTGTAGATACCGGAGGTACTGAGTCATTTTGTAGTCATTTGCTCACTAGAGAATTTAGTTTTGAAAAGGAACCAAATTGAATTTACAGAAAGCAGTAGTGATTAAAAGCATAATGAATCGATTAAACAGATTAAACAAAGATGAGTGGAATTAGTGAGTCCAAAGATAGATCTGAGGAAATTCTCTAAATTTGGGAATGGAAAACATGAAACAGTTTGACAGTTATGGAAGATAGAATTAGAAGCTCTGTTATTCTAACATATGTCTAATATCTCTTGAGTCGAGAACAGAGAAAATGGGAGGAGGAGAGGGAGGGAAAAGAAAACTATTCAGAGAATAGTTGAGAAACTTTTCCAGAGTTAAGAGAGCACAAGAATCTTGAGCAGATTAAAAAAATACAGTCTTATATGTGTATTGACATTGCAGAATTATGAAGATAAAAATATTTAGAGCTAAAAGAGGAAAATCTATAAAAGAACAAAAGATCGACTGCAGAACTTTTTTATTTTTCAATAAAGGTAGAGAACATAATAGAAGAGAATGTAGAATCCTGATGGAGAATAGTTCTGAATCAAAACTACTATAGGATAATTTAGGTGTCGTAGAGAAGTAACACCATTCAGGTAAAGATGGTGTTGAGTACTATCAGGCCACTGAGGAAAGAACTACTGAATTATGTATATTAAGAAGAAGGAAACTGTATGCAACAAGAAAGATGTAGGAAGCAATGATGAGCATAACTAAATAAATACACACTTTAAAATTGGTAAACATATTGGTAAACCTAAATAAGTATTTTAGAAGATAGTAATAATGTCATTAATTTAGGGGTTTTAGAAATAAGATAGAACTAAAATACTAGCAAATGAAAAGACTTAAGTTCTTTGTCAGCTCAGTGGGAAAGAGAACAGATTGAACCTAATTTCAGAATTTCTTAAAAATGGTAAAATTGAAGCATAATAAGAAAAAAGATATAATGTATAACTTAAGCAATGGAGGAAATCCAATAGGATAGAAAGCTGGGACTTTGAGGAAGGAGACAAGGTTGAAGATAAATATTTCTTAAATATTCATGCTGAAATTGAAGAATATCATTAAAAGCACAAAATGCAGTGTTTAGGAAATCAATAGAAGGACAGAAAGGAAAACAAAAAAAAACATTGAAAAAATTCAGGGAAGGTAAAACACAAAATAGGATGACAGAAGCAGGAATTGATACATTAGTAATCATAATATATATTGACAGTAAACTTGTGTCAATGCATAGTTGAAAACAAAGAGAAAAAATGTCAGTCCAGTACTAACCCCAGTAGAAGTTTAAGAGACAAAACAGACCCTAAAGCAGATATATTATGAATAAAAAAATAATTAATGATAGAAGTCATGTTCACTGAGAAGATATTACAGTTTGGAACATGGTTTGAAAATCTAACAATATTCTTAACTATATAAAATAGGAGTATATATAATTATATGGAAAATTTGCAAGTTCTAGTTAAACCATTAATCGTAAGATTTTTCTTTTTCAAGATTTTATTTGAGACAGAGCATGAGCAGGGGGTGGGGCAGAGGGCGAGGCAGGCTCCATGCTGAGCAGGGAGCCCCACATGGGGTGCTATCTATCTCAGGACCCTGAGGTCCTGACCTGAGCTGAAAGCAGGAGCTTAACCACTAAGCCACTTAGGTGCCCCCCCCCCATTTCCCCTTAGAACTGATAGAATTAACAGACCAGGGGAGCCTGGGTGGCTCAGTGGGTTAGGCCTCTGCCTTTGGCTCAGGTCATGATCTCAGAGTCCTGGGATCGGGCCCCGCATTGGGCTCTCAGCTCAGCAGGGAGCCTGCTTCTCCCCACCCCTGCCCACACCCCCCTCCCCCTGCCTACTTGTGATCTCTCTCTGTTAAATAAATAAATAAAATCTTTAAAAAAAAAATGAGCAGACCAGAAATGATTAAGAATATGGTAACTATAGAAGTTTTGAATACCAATTACTAAGCTTGATTTGAAATTTGTTGGGAATAATATGGCCCATATTATAAATTACACATTCTTTTACAGCATATAAAAAATACAATTTTACCATCTATTAAAGCCAAAAGGAAGTCCCAAAATATATCATAGAATTTATTACAAACTCTGTCCTCTTGTTAAAGTTTCATGAAAGTAGAAATCAGTAATGAAAAGCCTAACCCTTGTGATTTGGGAACTGTGAATTTATCAATTTATGAATTAAAATTTATATGGCAATAATAAAGTATTTAGAATTGAATGGACAATAAAAACATGAAAACTTAAGGGATACAGCTAAAGCAGCCAACTTTTTGAGGAAAGTTTACAGTCTTAAATGTATAGAGTAGAAAAGAAATTAGTGAGCTCAATGTTCAACTTAATTAAAAACTCAGTAGAAGGGAATTAGATAATAGACATAAATGAAACATACAATGGAATGTTATTCATCAGTAAAAGTGAAGTACATTTTCACACATCAACAGAAACAAAGGTGGATTAAAGAAGCAAGACAAAGAATATATTCTATATGATTGTTACATAAAGCTCAAGGACAAAACTAGAGACATTGCAGAAAGTTATGTACATAGTTGGTAAAATTAAAATAAGAGCAAGGAAATGAAAACCAATTCAGGATATTGGTTGGGAAAGGTGGGGGTGGAATTTACATGGCAAAAGACTATCTAGGGGCTGGGGCTCCAGAGGTTTTGGGAACATTCCTAGTTTTAAGTTGGGTATTGTGGGTCCATATGTTTTCATTTTATTGTATTTGAAACTTGTATATATGTTTTATATATTTTATTTATTCATGTGCATACATCAAAATAACATACCTTAAAAAGAAACATACCAAAAAGATAAACCGTTTCTTGAAAAGAGAGAAACCCCAACAAGGCTTATTCCAAGATAAAGGGGCACAAATAAATAATTTGTAATTGAAATATAAGTGTAATTATTGGTAGATTATTGCCAGATTGAGGATCTGTAAGTTTTAGGTAGTAGATGTATAACTCTGAATTTACCTTGAATTAAGTCTGTCCAATTTTAGAAATAGGTTTTGAAAACACATATATTCAATATCAAGAAACATATGGAGAATTTTTACCTTTATTGGTCAGTTTCTTTGGTTGTAAATAGTGGCAAGTTCATAAAGTAAATATCACTTTCTTTATTTTCTGCCCAGTTGACATTTTGGTTTTGAACTGATCTCATTCTGCTCTAGGGGGGTCAGATTTTACTAGTACTGTTAATACCGATTTTTGGTATTCAGTTGAATTAACACGTTATTTATAGCAGGAAATCAGACTTTATATATGCCTGTATGTCTGTGCTTTGAGTAAGATGTTCTACTGTTTTCTGTAAGGAAGAAATATAAACCTAGATTTATCTAATCCTTCTCTGCATTGTGGAAATCTTGCCATTGATGTAGTTGTGGCAACTTTCATTTTTTTACAAGTGACACTTTTTTCTTTTAGTCATTTTTAGGTTTGGTTTTTTTTTTTTTTTTTTAAATAAACTGTGCTGCCAACTTGGTCTTGAGCTCATGACCCTGAAACCAAGAGTCATGTATTCTACCAGCTAAGCCAGCCAGCACCTGAAGAGTTTTGATTCTCAAAGCAAGCAGTATTTTTTTAAAAAAATTATAGCTGTGTTTGTTTATTTTAGTAAAGTTGAACATTTATAGGTCAAATATGGCATTTCTTTTTACTAACTCTTAATGCCTTAGAATATTTAAAGTCATTGAATTATGCAAGGCTTAAATTAAATTTGGCCACCATTTCTCCAAGATTTTTTTGCTGTTGTTTTGTATTGTTCTTGTGTGTTGTTTTAATATTATAGGCTATCAAGATGGAAATGATTCAGAAGCTTCAGGGTCATCCAGAAGAGGTGGAAGAGGTAGTTTCCGAGGTTGCCGTGGAGGATTTGGTCTAGGAAGTCCAAGTTAGTAGTGAATTGCAAATGGTGTGCTTTATCTGTTAGGTTTTATTTTTCATCATTTCCTTCATATATAACATATAAGGTTGTTGAGAGGATTGTATGAGAGTAGCTTAGCAGAGTGACTGGTACATAATCATCTACATTGTATATAACATTATTTTTGAGACCCATATCTAATTGCATACTTGTTATTTTGAATATATGATCTTTCTAGAAATTTGTGTGACTCAGCTCTTTAATCTTATTTACTATTTCTAAGGGTTTTAGGGACTTGATAATGACAGCTAGCCTTAGAAAGAGGTGGCCTTCTCTAAGGTTCTACCTCCCCACCCCACCCCCACCCAATATACCTTCTTTCACTAATATGGCTTTCTACTTTAAATTACTCCAGCCATCATTTCTTGGAGCTAGGGGTATTGACTTCAGAAGTCATTGTTGGATTGCATTTGCCTCTTAATGGAGGAGGATAGATTAGTGGTTTTGGAAGTTAAAATTAAATTTGTAATAATGATTTAATAGATGTGTAGGAGATCAGTGAATTGTCACTTTTTAAAAAGTGTAGGGGCCTAGGGGTTGTTGTTCAGGACTTAGAAGGTTTGATCTGGCAATAGTGGGAGCAAGGGGGTGTCCTATTCTGGAGAATAATTAATAAGATCATGCAATGTGAAGTTTCTAGAGCAGTAACAGTTTAGTTTTTGGAGGTTATTTAACTTTTGCTTATATGATATTTTAACATAGCATTGGCCCTAACTGCTTTAATGAAATAATTTTAATAAAATAAAAACTTTAAGGAAGTAATTATAATTGAAGGAAATAATTTGTGGAGAAATCTTTTGTATGGTACTTTGAAAAAAGCTCATTGTGATTCCTTTAAAATTTAAACTATTTTGCCTCACATCTTTAAACTTCTGGCACTGTGACTTTATTTTCTCCTCTATACTATATGGTTTTAAAACTTCTTCAAAGTAACAGAATCTCATTTTATTATGTATAAATATAGATAGTGAATATGAACAAGATGAGGGAACACAGCGCACTGGTGGCCTTTTTGGTTCTAGAAGACCAGCATTAAGTGGCGCAGGTGAGAAATAAAATTAATTTCTTTTTTTTTTTTAAGACTTTATTTATTTATTTGACAGAGATCACAAGTAGACAGAGAGGAAGGGAAACAGGCTCCCGCTGAGCAGAGAGCCCAATGTGGGGCTCGATCCCAGAACCCTGGGATCATGACCCTCTGAGCTGAAGGCAGAGGCTTTAACCCACTGAGCCACCCAGACGCCCCTAGAAGTAATTTAATTCCTTCCTTCCTTTCTCTCTCTTTCTTTTCCTCTTTCCCCCCTCCGTTTCTCTTTCTTTCCCTCCCTCCCTTCCTTCCCTCTTTCCTTCCAAAGATTTATTTATGTCAGAGAGCAAGAGAGACAGTGTGAGCATGAGCTGGGGCGGGGAGGGGGCACAGGGAGAAGCAGTCTCCCTACTGAGCCAAGAGCCTGTTGTGGGGCTGGATCCCAGAACCCTAGGATCATGATATAAGAGGAAGGCAGACACTTAACCAACTAAGCCATCCAGGTGCCCCAGAAATAGAATTTCTTATTGAATGTTAACAATTCATATATGCTTTTAGCTCTACAGTTAGTAACCTAATAGGCACATTCGAGTATAGTAGGTTAGCTCATGATTTTGTCTGCTTTGTAGATCTGCAGACAAAAATACATGCGCAGCTTTGCCTTCCTTAGAAAATGTGTACGCTGTGAATTAATTTTTCTCTCTTATGTACCAGTTAATTTGATGTGTAAATTATACCTTTAATTGGAGGAAGCAAAATGAAGTTTTAGTGGTTTCAAAGGGAACCTGAGTTAGGAGATTTGAAGAGAAAATTTTTTAAAAAGCCCAATTGTTGCTAAAAATGTGCAAATGTGGATAAACTGGCACATCCAGACAATAGAATATTATTGAAGAACAAAAAGAAATGAGCTATCCATCTATGAAAAGATGAGGAACCCCAAACGCATATTACTAAATGAAAGAAGCCAATCTGAATAGGCTACACACTGTATAATTTCCAACTGTATGACATTCTGGAAAAGAAACAACTCTGGAAAAGAGTAAAAAGATCAGTGGTTGCCTGTGGTTGGGGGAGGAGGGATGAATAGCACGGAGCATTTTTTTTTTTTTTAGGACAGTGAAAAGACTTTGTGTGATACATTAATGGTGGATACATGTCATTTTATATTTGTTCAAACACATAGAATGTACAACACCAAGAGTGAGCCCTCATGTAAACTTCGATTATGCCATATCAGCTTAGGTTCATCAGTTTTAAGAAGTGTACTACACTGGTGGGGGGTATTGATAACAGGGAGGCTGTTCAAATGTGGGGCAGGAGGCGGTATATTGGAAATTTCTGTTCCTTCAATTTTTCTGTAAATCTAAAACTCTCTTAAAGAAAGGAAAAGTCTTTAAACAAAATGTTCAAATAAGGAAAAGATTTAAATTAAATGTAGAATTAAGAGATGGATGGATGAAGGGACCAGGAATCTGTAACACTCAATATTTGAATAGAAATAGCTATTTGGTTTATGTGTTTAAAGAAGAGAGCTGTGTTTAAAAAAAATGGTGAACTATGTTTTCTCTAAATAATCTGTAAAAAAAAAAAAAAATGCATTACAGGTAATGGTGACACTTCCCAAAGCAGAAGTGGCAGTGGAAGTGGACGAGGTGAGTTCTTACTTGGTTTACCTATAAATAGTTAACGTTATAGTAATCCTAATTTCATTTTTGATGTTAAAGGTTTGGTGACTGTTAGTGCTTTAACACATATTGAGGAGCAGACATATGCTCAGCCTGTTTTGGAGTATTACTTAATACTCCTCTGTGTAACAGTTCCATTATGGGGATTATATACCATAGATGTATTTGCTCAATGTATACACAAGGGTGTTCACTGAAGCTTCATTTATAATAAAAACTGAAAAGCAACCAAAATTCATCAATAAATAATGGTTTAATAAATCATATCGCCCTAAAATAGGATCCTGTGCAGATGTTGAAGATTGAAATATGTTTGTATGTATGTGTTCTTATATTAAAACAATATGTTTTTTCTTATGAGATAGTTAATTTGATTTGGTATAAGGCATAAAGAAAGTTCAGTATACATGATTTTGTACTATGAAAATTTTTTTCAGAGTTATAATATTTAAATGTTGTAATATAAAAGTTAAAATGCTTTCTGGACTAGGAAAATAATAAAATTTATTTGATATCTCTGAAAAATCCAAAGTGATCATTAGTAGTCTGAGAGCATTCAAAGAGATGACTCCCTTGAACTACCTCTGTTTCCCACCTTGATTCTTAGATTCTTCATAAAGAAGTTATTAATGGTTAGTTAAACCATATCTACAAATGCTCAAATCCTGTTGGGTAAAGGATTTAAAGATCTGTGGATGTTCAGGACAAGAAAGAGAGTTTACATGTGATAATGTATCTAGTTAGATTTTCAAATCGGATGCAGTCCTTATTCTTTTTTGTGATAATACTGGAAAGTGGCACGATAAGAGGACTAGTTATTTAAAACCATGAAGGTAGTGTATGGGAAATAGTTAACATGACAGGCCTGACTTCTCTTCTTTGAATGTCCTTCTTACAAAGTTGTTTTTCTTCCTGGCATCTGGGAAATTGGATTTGAGGAGGGTTCTCACCACCCTAACTAGTTTGAGAATGGCTTAGTGTGCCTGGAGTATTTTTACAACAATGTAGTTTTAATACCAGCTTTTTTTTTCTGGAGTCTGGAATATTGGTATGTGCCAGGCAGAAAGTGGTGGCTGCATTTTCAGCCTCTAATAAAAAACCATGGGTACTGAGTCCCTAAAGAACTTCTCTGGTAGGCAACATTTCCAACATGTTTTCACAACTTGTTGCTAGGTAATTAAGTGTATTCTTTGTGACACCAGTGGGAGAGGACTCTGGGAAGCTCTTATCTGGTTATCTTTGGACTTTGCCCCATGCACCTTTTCCCTTTGCTGATGCTTCCTGTCCTTTCATTGTAATAAATCCTAGCTGTGAGTATGACTATATTCTGAGTCCTGCTCAGTCATACAACCTGGGAATAGTAGTGGGGATTCCCCCATACAGATGGACTTTTAGTTCATTTAGAAACTACATTCCTAAAAAAAAAAGAAGAAAATACATTCCTTTGCTCAGAAATATAGGAACTAGGAAAGGGACTGAGTAGCTTAAACAAAAACTGATAACATAAATCAGTATCATCTACATAAAATGAGCATTTTTAATATTAAACCTAAAGTTGTTAAGGATTCTATTTATCTTAATTGTCTAATTTGTATGAAGGACTTTAAAGATGTCTGTCCATTTTTAGAACTTGTTCTCTTTGAAGACAAGCAGTGAAAATAAAGATGTGCATAACCTTGTGTCTTGACTAATTATCGGTATGAATTTCTTTTATTAGGTGGTTACAAAGGTTTAAATGAAGAAGTAGTAACAGGCTCTGGAAAAAGTAAGTTTTACTTTAGATAAGGTGTTTGATTTTTACAGTGAAAGCTCTTTCACCTCTAAACTAAAAAAAAATTTAACTCTTTTTTGGGTTTGATTGCCTTTAAGATTCTTGGAAGTCAGAAGCTGAAGGAGGAGAAAGTGGTGATACTCAAGGTATAATAATTTTTATGTGAGCCACATGAACGTCTGTTGCATTTTAATAAAAATGAAAAGAGCAGAGTTACATTTTTTTTTAATTTGAAGTGAATTTTAATGGTAAACAGTGGGAAGTTCTTCAGTATTTAAAATTTGATTTTCAGTTTTTGTTTTCCCTCTTACTTTTCTTTTGGTCCTTGTAAAGTAAGCTCTATCTTTTATTTGAATTCTAAGGACCAAAGGTGACCTATATACCACCTCCTCCACCTGAGGATGAGGACTCCATCTTTGCACATTATCAGACAGGCATAAACTTTGACAAATATGATACTATTCTTGTAGAAGTATCTGGACATGATGCACCACCAGCAATTCTGGTTAGTATAATAATTTTTTCTGTATTGACTATATAACATACTTTGTTTGTAACATATATGGTACATTTCTGCAGAATACAAAAGTTTCATTTTTAGCATATAATGTTTTAGGTCAGAAATTGAGAACCTTGTCTACTTTATACTACTTGTAGAATTAATGGCTATGTTGAAAGAGTATTAAATTTCATCCCCACATTCCCAAACTAGGATGAGAACTTCATTTAAACTTACTAAAAAGGATATTTTTCCTAGGGATTAAAGATTTCTGCTGCTTAAGTATATGAGAAATCTGTCTTAGGAGAATGATATTCTAAGTAGTAGGGGGGTGCCTGTTGTCCCCTGTTGTTAATGAGCCATTATTACTGATCAAGATATTTATATTTTACAGGTTTTAAGGGGCCAGAAAAAAATGTCCTTAGAACTAGTGTCTATAGAGAATACTCTTTAATTCCATCAAGTAATAATATACAGGCTGTAGATAGTATTTTTGAGTGGGGGCATATTGGTAAAGTAACTTTAGTATATAAAGTGGAGTTAACAAAAGCTTGAGACTACTCAAATGAAATATGTTTATGGAATGTTCTGCATATGATATATGGAATTTAATCATACCCTTTCCCCTTTCTTTTAGACTTTTGAGGAAGCTAATCTCTGTCAGACACTGAATAAAAACATTGCTAAAGCTGGTTATACTAAGCTTACTCCTGTGCAAAAATACAGTATTCCTATTATATTAGCAGGACGAGATTTGATGGCTTGTGCTCAGACAGGGTCTGGAAAGACTGTAAGTCCTTTTCCCCATATATAGTCTGCCCCATAATCAAATTATTAATAATTTTTGAACTTTAGTTCTTCTCAAGTAGTTTGTCTTTTTTGTTGGATCGAAGGTTGATGATTTCAGTGAACTGTTAAAAGTACTCATTGTTTTGTTTCTGATTTCTGGTTTTATTGAGGTTCATATACTTCTTTTTTTTTTTTTGAAGATTTTATTTATTTATTTATTTGACAGAGAGTGAGAGAACACAAGCAGGGGGAACAGTAGAAGAGAGGGAGAGAGAGAAGCAGGCTCCCCACTGAGCAGGGAGCCCAATGCCAGGCTTGGACCTGAGCCAAAGGCAGAAGCTCAACTATCTGAGCCCCAAAGGGGGTTTGTATACTTCTGAAGAAAGAATTTAGAACTATTTCTAGAATAGTGTTGCAGTTTATAGATGTTTAATCCATTTTAAGGCTGTTCAATTCCTGGAAGATGCTGGTGTCTAAAACAAAATGATTGAGGGGCGCTTGTGTAGCTCAGTTGGTTAAATGTCCAGCTCAGGTCATGGTCTCATGGTTGTGAGGTCGAGCCCCTCATCGAGCTCTGTGCTGGGCATGGGGCCTGCTTGGGTTTCTCTCTCCCTCTGTCTTTGCCCTACCCCCTTAAAAATATATATATAACAAAATGATTGACGGTCAAAGCATCAGAGGTTATAAAACGCAGAGAAAGAGAGAAAATAAGTTGTATAATAAAGCTGATAAAGTTTTGGAGTCAAAAGAATGAGAAATAGCAATATGCATTGTACCTGGTCTTTAATATGGAGTAACTTCAGGTTACGCTATCTAAAAGAGCTCTGATGGGATCAGGTTGGTCTTAGAACTTACCTTTGGGATCTGTCTGTTAAATGGAGTTCCTTGAGATGAGTCTAAAAGCCAATCCTTTCTGAATCAAAGAATTATGGGTCATGCTATTTCAACTTTTATTAGCCTCTGTAGTAGAATTGAAAGGATAATAAAGGAGTTGTATAATATAGCAGCTGATGGATGACCTACACATAGTTTTAGAAGTAGATTTTACTGTCTGATTTGCTTAATGAGAAAACTAGCACAAAATGTCACTTGCCACATTAATTTTACTAAGGGTGAGTAATCCAAATGAATGATTTCCCAATTTTTGTTGTTTGTGTACCACTTTTGTCATGTATCCTGTGATAATTTTAGCTCTACTCCAAAAGGAATTCATTTAGAGTAATTGCTAAATGCACTGATTTACATCAAGTTATGTGTACATTACCCTCAATAAGCTTATGTTAATTATTTAGAATTCATGGGTATGCTTTTTAAATAACTGAAATGTGTCTATCAAAAACTCACTGAAATAATTGTTTTCCTCTCTCATATTAAATTTACCAGCAAGGTGGAAGAAGAATCTAGAAGCTGTAAGGGATTAAGGAATAGATTTCTTTCTACAGGGAGAAGGATGGTGTATTATAAATTTGTAAATTATGTAATTCAACTTCTAGGCAGCTTTTCTCTTGCCAATTTTGGCACATATGATGCGTGATGGAATAACAGCCAGTCGTTTTAAAGAGCTGCAGGAACCAGAGTGCATCATTGTAGCACCAACTCGAGAACTGATCAATCAGATCTATCTGGAAGCCAGAAAGTTTTCTTTTGGGTATGTACATCTGGAATGCCACTCAAAACAAGGTTTTCTTCAGAGATTTTTCTCAGTTACTTTGGGAATAAGTCAGTGCAGTCACATAATTAGTGTTACTTGGTTGAAGTGTACTTTTTCATCATCATCTTTATGGAATCCCTGTTAATTTATATTTTTAAAAGAAACACGCTTATTTTTAAAAAAGAAACATGCATATTAAAATCAGATGATAATAGAAGTAGAAAGATAAAATAGTGAACATAATGGTGGTATATTTTCTGGTAGTTTTAAATGAATGCTTAATGCACTTAGGGTGTTCCTCATAATAATCTGTTCACATGTAACTTTATAATGTAGAAAATGCTTATATCATAATCACCCCGATTTTTAATCATTTTTAAATTGTTTATGTGTATGTATTTTATGTCTATTTTGTGGCATTTAGGTTGTTTCTAGTTTGGGGCTACCATAAATTATAATGAACAGCTTGCTTAAATAAAGATTTTCTATTTTTATGTTTTAAGCATTTCCTCAAAGTAGGTTTTTATAAGTTTAATGTTAAAGGGTATATACTTAAAGCTTTCACCAATATACAGTTCTATCAGCAGTATATGAGAATGCCAGTTTCACTATACGTTTTGCTGACATTTGGTACGGATTGCTGCCTAACAAATTACCTAAAACCTAGTTACTCAAAATGTAACTATTACCTAATAGTTACTGGGGATAAGGAATTGGTGAACAGTTTAGCTGAGTCCTTTTGGCTTGAGGTCTGTTGTAAGACTGCAGGCAAGATACCAGCCAACAATTGTTGTCATCTGAAGGCTTGACTGTACTGCTCCCATAAGGATCCTTGGTTGTCCTTAGGAAGTGACATCTGGCTTGCTTAGAGTGATTGACAAGAAAGAGCAAGGAGGCTCTTTTAAAAACCGTCTCAGTCACTTCTGCCATATTTTGTTTATCACTCAGCACTTAGTCTGCCCTAAACTCAGGACTAGCTATGTCATTTTCTGGAACCAGTGCAAAATGAAGACGCAGGGACCTTTGTTCAAAAATTATTGTGAATTTTAAGACTGTATATAGCATAGCATTAAATCAAGCTAAGGGCTCTTTTTACCTTGGGACCCTGTGTGACTGCATAGGTTGCACACATATGAAGGCAGCCTTACACACATTTAAGGGGAAAGAGATTTAGGAACTATATTTGAAAAAGGGAAGGAAAATGGAAAAATTTTTATATATTGTAAAACCACTACAGGTATCTTCATTTTTTAAAAATTGATTAAGAGGTTGAACTACTTTTGGAACACTTAATAATTTTTCCTGTGTTAATTAAACATTGTTATTTACCACTTTATCTGATAGGATCTTAGTGTTCTTTTTTGCAGGTTTTTTAAGAGCTTTCTATGTAGAAATTATTAACATTTTATTTTCTGTGAGTTATTTTATTTTATTTTTTTGAAGTAGGCTCCATGCTGGGCATAGAGCCCAGAGTGGGGCTGAACTCATGACCTTGAGATCAAGACCTGAGCTGAGATCAAGAGTCACATGTTCAACCAACTGAGCCACCCAGGCACCACTGAATCAGTTTATTTTAAAATGAGAAGAAAAAACCAAAGTTATTAAAAAAAATCTAATGTCAAGCTTAACAGATTTTTTTTAAAGTGGGTATATATATTGCTGAGGCCAGAGTTTTTTTTTAATAGTCTCCATGTACTATGTTGTCTTTAGACTTTTAAGTCAAGTAAAAAATAACACATATTTTCTTTGTTAAAAACAAAAACATGTGCATGGTAAATTCAGATAATGTGTATGCACAAAATGAGTATTTGTAAATGGAAATTTGTTGTAACATTGTGGCAAAAGACTAAAAAGTATCTAAATGTCTGACATTCAAGGACTGGTTAAATTATGGTACACTTAGAAGAATAATGGTAATAACTAAGTTACTGAATCCTTAGCATTTGGTAAGTTATAAATAATTTTTTAATGTATTACCTTATTTAGGCCTAGCAATGGGAGAAAACAAAGAATCTGTTTAAAGTAATGAGTTTATTTAATTAACAAAGTTTTTGGGGTACCTGCCTAGCTTATTCAGTAGAACATGCAACACCCCCTTTTTTTAAAAGATTTATTTATTGACTTTAGAAAGAGAGAGAATCTCAAGGAGGTGTCATGCTCAGTATGAGCCTGATGCAGAGCTTGATTCCAAGTCCCATGAGATCATGACCTGAGCCAAAGTTATGAGTTGGACACCTAACCGACTGAGCCACCCAGGAGACCTGAGCATGTGACTTTTGATCTCAGAGTCATGAATTTGAGCCCCGTGTTGGGGGTAGAGATTATGTAAATAAATAAATAAACTTAAAAAAAAAAACACATAAAATTGTCCTGTTGTCTTAACCCCCCCAGTTATTTAATTCTCTTTAGAGTTACCCACTCTTAACAGTTTTGTATGAATTAGAGGAGAAATAGCTGGTGCACGTGTATGCACTTTAATCCTCCTCTCAGCAAATGGTAGCACACTAATCTGTTGTCACTCTATTTTTTTAATGGTAAATTTTGGAGATAATGCCTAATCTGAAACTGTACCCCTTTTCTTTTTAAGAATGTACAGTATCCCTTTGGATGACTAGACTATAAGTTTTCAGCCTTTTGATACTAAAAATAAAACTGGCAGTGAATATTACTATAAAGTCTTCTTTCCCCATTTGTGGGGACATATCTGAAGGGTAAATTAATACATGTGAATTTATTGGGACAAGAGAGAAGTTTTTAAATTTTAAGAGAGAGTTAAAATTGTGAAAGAGATTAAAATTGTGAAATGGCTGGGGCGCCTGGGTGGCTCAGTGGGTTGAGCCGCTGCCTTCGGCTCAGGTCATGATCCCAGGTCCTGGGTTCAAGCCCCACATCGGGCTTTCTGCTCAGCAGGGAGCCTGCTTCCTCCTCTCTCTCTGCCTGCCTCTCTGCCTACTTGTGATTTCTCTCTGTCAAATAAATAAATAAAATCTTTAAAAAAAAGGGGATTTCAGAAAACTTACATACTTAGCCCCTGTCCTCAAAGACTTCATAATCTTATTTGCAAATGGAGTATGCATCCTCTTGATAAGACAACAGAGTATGGGTTAAGAGCAAAATGTGGGGGCGCCTGGGTGGCTCAATTGTTAAGCATCTGCCTTGGGCTCAGGTCATGATCCCAGGGTCCTGGTTCAAGCCCCACATCGGGCTTTCTGCTCAGCAGGGAGCCTGCTTCCTCCTCTCTCTCTGCCTGCCTCTCTGCCTACTTGTGATTTCTCTCTGTCAAATAAATA
>NW_019154134.1:6841699-6880879 GCF_002288905.1 Enhydra lutris kenyoni
AATAAAATCTTTAAAAAAAAATTGTGAAATGGCTAACATGGTATTATTAAACTTTAGGAAAAATGTGTTTGTCTTCATTTGTCTTCATTTTTACAGTAATGTTGACCTTAAAAAAATGTTTGAAAGCCATTTTGTATTTTTTATGAACCACTTGTTCATGTTTTTGGCCATTTTTAAAAAAAGATTTTATTTATTTGACAGATCTCAAGTAGGCGGAGAGGCAGGTGGGGTGTGTGTGGGGGAAGTAGGCTCCCCACTGAGCAAAGAGCCCAATGCGGGGCTTGATCCCAGGACTCTGAGATCATGACCTGAGCCGAAGGCAGAGGCTTAACCCACTGAGCCACCCAGGCACCCAGTTTTGGGCCAATTTTTATGAGGTGGTATTGGTGTTTACTATTGTTTTTGAAGAGCCCCCCCCTTTTTTTCCAAAGATTTTATTTATTTATTTGACAGAGAGAGAGATCACAAGTAGGCAGGCGGAGAGAGAGGGGCAAGCAGGCTCCCTGCTGAGCAGAGAACCCGATATGGGGCTTGATCCCAGGACCCTGAGATCATGACCTGAGCTGAAGGTAGAGGCTTAACCCATTGAGCCACCCAGGCACCCCAAAGAGCCCTTTATTGGATATATTCCAGGGTTTTTTCCCCATCATTTGTCATTTGCTTTTCAACTTCTTCCTAGGAGGAGTTTAATTTTTTTCAGGTAGTTGAATGTATTAGGTTTTCTCTTTATGGGTTTTTTTAAATATCTTATTAGAAACAAGTATATAATTTTCACATAACTAGAAAATAACATCCATTTTTCTTGTTAATAGGACCTGTGTAAGAGCCGTTGTTATATATGGGGGAACCCAGTTGGGGCATTCAATTCGACAAATAGTACAAGGTTGTAATATATTATGTGCTACTCCTGGAAGACTGATGGATATCATAGGTAAAGAAAAGGTAGGCCCTAGACGGGTAATAAAATTGTGGATTGATATAATTTCTTTTGAATGGGAAAAGGAAAGATGATGCAAAGAGTTAAGGATTTATTAGAGTATTGTTTATGTTAGGCACCCATCAGATTCTCTGAAGGCATTCTTTTTTTTTTTTTAAAGATGTATATTATTTACTTTAGAGAGACAGTGAGCATGGGGTGGGAAGGGTAGAGGGAGAGGGAAAGACAGTCTTAAGCAGAATCTGTGCTGAGCCCGGGGCTCCATCATGACCTGAGCCAAAACCAAGAGTTGGACACTTAACTGTGCCACCCTGGAGCCACTCTTTGAATGCATTCTTACACAATTATTAAAATAACTCCAACAGTAGATAAATAGTATTTCCTATTTTGTATTTGAGAAGACAGTGAATGAGATTATGTAATTTGTTTAAAATCCCTCACTTAGCTCTAGTGATAGGCTAGGGCTAGAAGCTGGATCTGACTCAAGTCTATATCCCATATTCCACTACACTGGGAGAAATGGAGTAAATGCTTTTATCTAGTTTCATGTAAGTCATGATGACATCTTTTTTTCATAAAAGAAAGCCTGGTTATTAGCATTTGTCTTTTTTTAAGCATAGGATGATGTTAACCAGGATTGTTACAATTTCTGAGCCTTTAAAAACATATTTAAGTTTATGTACTTACTTTAGGTATTCATGTAAAACTTTATCACATCTGTAAGTCAGTGCTTTAAGCTCACTTTGATGAACTTCCTTTGCTTTTTTTTAGGCTCTTCTCTAAAGGGATTACTCAAAACATGGTCTTTCTTTATAAAGGTAGTTTTCTTTGGATACTTATTTAGACTATCCAGAGAAATCCACCTTGATTTCTCACTAAACAACCTACATGGTTATGCCAAATTCATTTGTTTTTCTTGAAAATGTCTCCTTCTCCTTATAGTATAAGTATTCCTGTGAAGGTGACAGAAGTTTCTCAGTTGTTCCCAAGTGATTAGAGAATGGAGAATTCATTAAGAGCTAAATTTACCCCTTATAAGACGTTTGAATATGTCATGCTGTTAGGAAATTTTTCCTTACGTTAAAGACTGATTTTATCAGATAATAAGCTGTACATCTCTACAGTAGTCCAGTCCGGTAGTCAGCAGCCACATGTAGGTTATACAAATTTAAAAATGATGTAAAATAAAAAATTCTGTTCTTTACACACAGTAGCCATGGTTTAAGTACTTAAGTACTTAAGCTGTAGGTTTAAGTACTAATAGCTAGTGGCTAACATGTTAGGAATTGTTCATCAGTATTTAAACAATACTAGTGTTATCTAAGCATAACAGTTCTCATTATTTTATGCATTGATTTCTAATCTTCATGCTAACAATAAATTAGTAGTCAGAATTGTGAGGAACGTTTTAGTTTAATATGTTGATTTGTATGCATTTTCTGCTCTAACTCTTAAAAATATTCTTAAAGATTGGTCTCAGACAAGTCAAATATTTAGTTCTGGATGAAGCTGATCGCATGCTGGATATGGGTTTTGGACCAGAAATGAAGAAGTTAATTTCTTGCCCTGGAATGCCATCAAAAGAACAGCGTCAAACCCTTATGTTTAGTGCAACTTTTCCAGAAGAAATTCAAAGGTAACATTTTTTTTCTTCTTAAAAATAGTTGTTTTGTGCATAAATGCTTTTATGAAAGGAAAAGCAATGCAAATATATTACTTTTGAGGTTTTTTTTTTAAATGTTAAGATTTTAACATAGAAATGGATGTGTTCCTAAAAAGTTTACTGTATTTTTCATTGTTTCTTGCCTTTATTAGCTGGCTTTGCATTAGTGTCACATTTTGTTAAAATGTGTATATGTGTGTGATTACACAGCAGCTAACTAGGATTTATTAAGTGTTTACTGAATGAAGTTACTTTTATGTTTGTGTCTTCTTTTCGAATCAAAATTACGTAGCTTGGGAAAATTGGGCCTTTCTTAGAAAATTCATGTACCAATTATTGACACATATTGAATATCTTACTCCATATACTATATGGCTTGGTGAATTCTCAGATTAGGATGACACATCCTTTCTAGAATTGTGACTGTTCTTCCTGCTTGCTGCTCCCTTGGCCACAAGGCGCCTGAAATGACCAGAAAGCAACTTTAGCTTGTAATTCATTAAAGACTCCTCGTGTTGACTCTGACAGAGCTTCTTGGTTTTTGGGAACCAAGACCTCCATATCTGCAGAATCTATAGCTTGAGGGGGAGTGGGAAGCACAGATTTCCTATGTGGGTCACTGGGAGTGATGGTAAGGGGGCCACTCTTGCTTGAACCCTTTGGCTCTCAGACTGAGTGCACTATATAAAGATTTCTGATTGAAAGTTACTGTGCCATGTTGAATGATGTGCTGTCTTTGTAAAGAAACACTTCCAAGCTGGCCTGTGAGCTGTTCTTTAAGTGGACATTCCACTTTCTGTCAGGGTGACAGATTCTGAGTGTTGTAGTGAAGCGAGAGAGTCAGGTTCTTGTCTGACAGAGTTGAAGAATGACTCCTGGACAAAGGAGAGTGAGTAAAACAATAGAGTTTTATTAAGTAAGGATACAGAGAAAGCTCTCTAGAGTGGGAGGAGTCCCAAACAGGTTGCCACTGATGGCTTTTAATGGCAGTCTTTCATTGAGAACTGACTGGAAAACTTGTGTCCTTCAGATTCTTTGGTCATCTTGGTTTGAGCAAGGACCATTGTTAATGCCCTTAATGACTTAATTCTTTGAGGCTTGGCCATTTTCTGTGATACTTGGTAGCCACCAAAGAAAAATACTCCCTAACATCCAGGGCCAGGTAGTCTGTTTCCTTATACCTTGTTCACTCTGTCTTAGTGCTTCTGCCTGCCTGGAATAGTCTCAGAGCCTAGCCAGGGGCCCCCTTTCTTTCCCTGCCTATATCTTAACCCTTTCCTTACTCAGGGGTATGATATGACCTATAGACCTAATCATAACCTTATGGTTATGGGCCTGCTCCATTACTTCTTTAGCTGTAAAGTAGGTCTCCTTGTCTGATAGAGTGTTACATGGGATCAAACACTTCAAAGTCATCAGATAGTAGGACTGGCTATTGATTTGGTTTACTTAAGAGATGATTTAAAATGTCTCTGTGTAAGGTTAAAAAGAGCTTTTTATGGCGGAAAATGTCTAAATAAGAAAACATTTGATCAGGATTTTTTTTCTTAGTAGTATATAAAATAGTAGTTTCTTATATTAAATGGTGTCTTAAATTTGAAAAGTGATATCTGCATTTCCATCTTCATTTTTGGCATTTAATAGTGGATAGGTAACTACCTACTTAAATACTTAAATATTCTGTTGCCTTTACTTTTTTTAAGATTTTATTTATTTATTTGAGAGAGGGAGTAAGAAAGACAGCATGAGAGGGGAGAAGGTCAGAGGGAGAAGCAGATTCCCCGTGGAGCAGGGAGCACAAGGTAGGACTCAATCCCAGGACTCCAGGATCATGACCCGAGCCAAAGGCAGTCGCTTAACCATCTGAGCCACCCAGCCACCCTGTTGCCTATTTTTTGATTCACCCTGAAATAGGAAGGTATTTGGATATTGGCCAGTCAAAATGACTAATGCATACTCTCATAACTAACAGTTGTTGAGTACTTTTTATGAGCCACATTTGATTATAAGTCCTGGGGATATATGGTAAACAAAATAGAGGCCCTAACCTTGAGTTACTTACAGTCTTAAATTACTGAAGTCTCCTCACTTGCTTCACTCTCTGCTTTCAAATGTTATAAGCTGCTCATTACTGTGTTGAAAGTACACTTTTATCGCTGTACATGTCACTAAACCATTGCAGCATCCATTTCTGTGGCTTACGTTTTCTTCTGTAACTGTCCCACATTTATTACCTGTATCCCTAATCTCTTTCCTGACCACCAGACTTAAGGTTTTAACTTTCTAGAATATCTTCTTTAGGGCACCTGGGTGGCTCAGTCAGTTAAGCGTCTGCCTTCAGATTAGGTCATGATCTCAGGGTCCTGGGATCCAGTCCCACATCGGGCTCCCTGCTCAGCAAGTTATCTGCTTCTCCCTCTCATGCTTCACCCTCTCACCTCCTGCTCATGCTCTCTCTCTCTCAAATAAATAAATAAAATCTTTGAATAAAACAAACAAACAAGAGTACTTCTTCTTAAAATATTTACTAGTAACTAATGTTCATTATATCCAAAATGGAAGCTATTCTTCAGTACCCTCTTTCCTATCCAGTTTTCCTTATTGGCAGCATAGTCTTTCTAAACCAAAATCCTTTGAATACTATTGATTCCTCCCTCATACAATTTTAACTTTCTCCCTTCAAAAATACTCATTTTGGTAGTTATCTCTAGAATATTTCAAATCTGTTAGTTTCTTTTCTGTTTCCCACTTTAAGTCCTTTTCAGTTTCCTTCTCGTTGTTAGTGGCTTTCTAACCTTTCTCCCCAGACTCTAATCTCAATTTTATGTTAGTAATGATTCCAAAATAAAGTCTGGGTTTTTTTAGACATTTATTCAAAATAAACCCTCCCAGTCAGAGAGGGAGATCAACCATGAGAGACTATGGACTTTGAGAAACACACTGAGGGTTTTAGAGTGGAGGGGAGTGGGGGGATGTGTTAGCCAAGTGATGGGTATTAAGGAGGGCACATATTGCACGGAGCACTGGGTATTATACGTAAACAGCGAATCATGGAACACTATATCAAAAACTAATGATGTACTGTATGGTGACTAACATAACATAAAAAAAGAAAAAAAAAGAAAACAAAACAAAAAATGTATAAATAAACTCTCATGTCTTCCCATCTCCACAGACTGACTAACCATCTTTCAGATTCTACACATGATGTAATCTTTGCTTCACCTGCTACTTTATTGCTTGAAATCATGTATTTCTTGTCTACTAAAAACTATTTCCTATTGGCTTCAACTTGAAAACTCTTCCAAATACACATCATTTCATCTATTTCCTGCCATTGTACTTGTGAAACTGTTTTAGACACTTTGCACATTTTTGGGAATATGGGAAGTATTCAGTAGGTGTTAATTATTAAAACTAGAATATTATATTAAATATATTAAATATTAAAGTGTTTAATATGTGGTTATACAAATATTAAATGTTAAATACTAAAAATATAGTAATTATTTTTTATATAACTATGTTTATTTTACTGATGTGAGCATCTCAGTGGCAGAGAACATTATATCCATCTTTGTACTCCCAGTACCTTGCACCATGTGTGCCTGACACTCACTAAATGTTTTAGCAAATGAAAAGGATGGTGGATAATAAAGAATTTGAGGTGGTGTTGAAATTTGTGGTTGAGAGGGGCTTGATTCTGGCAGGAGGGATTCAAAATGAAGCTTTTCTTTTTCTTTTATTGTAAGGGCAGGTGAGGAGAAAGAAACAGCAATGATTTATTAAAATTCTGGAAATGCTATGTTTGAACTATTTTCATGATATTTTAGGAGGCATGTAGAAAGTAAGGGACTGCTAAATGGGAGAGAGGAGGACTGATGATAGATTTGGACCTCCTCCTTAATTCCTAAAAACTCAGCTCTTTGATTGGCAGTTCCCTTTCTCCGCTCACTATGTTTCTGGATGATCTAAAGCAGACCTTAATTGTGCGCTGTCAGTGAGTTATGTGTGTGTCAACATGCTGATACTCTCAACCTTTGGGGTGAGCATCAGCCCCTAGACCCTTCACCTCTTGTCTGATTTTTTTTACTCAGTTGTGCTCTATAAGTGTTAACCATTTTTGGTATGTGTTATGACATGAAAAGCACTGACCTAAGATCTGGTTTGCTCATAATTGTCGAAAGTATAGTAATTTAACAAATAATATTATCAGAAAATAACTCCTAGCAATAATATACATAAAAGTATTTGTGAAGAACAGAGTTTTTGCCCTAGGCTTGTATTTCAGCTTTTAACAAAAATTCCTGCTTATTGTAGTCTGATATTTAAGCACAATTTTTATTATATAACATACACATTTTACATAGTTTTACATGGCCTCCACATCACTTGAACTTCCTGTAACCATAATTTGACACAAACTTTTTCACTAACAGTTGTTAAGTATTTAATAAAATCTTAACATTTTATACTGATCTTTGGAATTAGTACTTGGATGACATAGTTACTTACCTTATTAGAGTTGTTACAGTCTAATATTGAAGTAACACTTGCAGAAATTCAGTGCATATAATGAGTATTAATGGAAGAGGATAAGTTAAGGAATAATCTTTTGTCTTTGAAGGTTGGCTGCGGAGTTTTTAAAGTCGAATTATTTGTTTGTTGCTGTTGGACAAGTGGGTGGAGCATGTAGAGATGTTCAGCAGACAATTCTCCAAGTTGGCCAGTACTCCAAAAGAGAAAAACTTGTTGAAATTCTACGAAACATAGGTACCTTAAATTGATATAATTATTTTTTTTCATGATTTTGATTTTTTTTAAATGACTAATTTTTAAAAATTACTTTAAAAATTGTTTGGCGTAAGTTTTTAAATCTGTGTGTTTTTACTGCTTTTTCTTTAAAGCTTTCTTTTATAAAAGGTTTTATGATTCAATTTCCTGTGTAAATTATATAGTCCTCTTTTCATAAAGATTAAAAATAGGAAGGATTTGAGATTTAAACAGTATTTGACAAAAAACTATTCTGGGTGAAATGTATATATTTTTTGTTTTAAGAAGTAAAAAGGCCTACTAACATATCTTTACATTAAACTGTGTTTACTCCACCAAAAAATGAATTCTTTGTTTTTAGTTCTAAAAATGACTAAGATTTAACTGACTTATTACTGTAGGAATCAGTTGCCATTTTGATTTTTCTGCTTGGTTAGTAGACCTGAGACTTAATGAAGTACTTCCTCTGAGCCTTTTTTTCTTGAAGGTCTCTTGTTAATGTTCCATTTTTCCAGTTGTTCAGATACAAAGTCTTGGAGTCATTCTTCATTTCTTTGTCTAACTGCATATGTCTTGTCTGTTAGCAAAATAATTTTGGTGGTAAATAATTTTACCATCAAAATATATTCAGCATCTATTAGCTCCTCAGATAAAACAAACATTAGATCTTGTCACTTCTTTGTTCAAAACCAGGGGCTTCCCTTCTCAAAAGAATTTCTTTCAGTGTCCTTCCCGTGACTTGACCACCATTACCTCTCTGTCTTCATGTTCTGAAGCTCTCATGCTCATCCTACTCCACCCAGATGTTCATTACTGTTCCTTACATGCACAAGGCACACTTCTGCTTCAAGGCCTTTGTACCTCTTTTCTGTTTGTTTTTTTTCTTTTTAGCACATCAGGAACACCCATAACTCAGGAGTGTTTATATTTGTCCCTCCCTTTGCCTTGTACTGTGCTTCCCCAGTTATTTGAGAAGTTCACTATATTGTTTTATTCTTATTTCTACTTAGATGTCATCTAATTAGGGTACATCTGAAGTAACCCTCTTGAGACTATCCTTGTGTTTTTCTTTTTTCCTTTTTAGGACTTAATGCATAATATTTGTTTATTATTTGCCTCTCCACAATGAAAGCAGGGACTTTATTTTATTGCAGCATTTCCAGCACCTGGAATAGTGACTGGCGTCTCTTAGGCACTAAATATTTGTTGAATAAGTGAAGCCAACTAATAGGGAAATGGAGGAGAGGAATTATGGGTAGTCATACAATCTTCTTTCCATTACTATAAATTATCCTCTTTATAATAGGTGAAAAAATCTCTGGGTTATGCTTGAGTTTCTACCAATTAAGTACTTTCAGCTAACCAATAAATATTTTTGATTTGTAAGACCCTAGGATAAAGTTTATTAATTTTCTTGATATATGAAATTTTGGGAATAAAGGGGTTTGAATTAAGAGAATGTTGGAACATGGAATGTTGTAGTATTTGTCAATCTTGTGTTGGATGCCTTATAAATCCTTAGGGCAATCAAAGCAGAATGAATGATTGAATTACCTTGGGAGGTAGGGAACAAAGGCATTTATTTAACTAGAGAGGAAATGAAGATCCTGAAATGAACTGCTAAGAGTTGGCAGGTAGATATCATTTATCTTGCTCTAAGTCTCTACCTTGGTGTTGGCCTGGGAGGACAGTGGGTAAGCTATCTTTTTTTTTTTTTTTTGGTCCCTAAAATAGAAAAAATCGTCCTTAATTCTTTAACTTTGATATTAATTCATTCAGGAATTATTTGAGTTTCTATTACCTACCAGGCCTGGTCTTGGTCTTGGGGATACAGTGGTGGATGAGACTATTTCCTACTAATAACTCTGTCTTTTTTTCCTTGCCCTAATTTTGTAGTTTGAATGTTAATCACTGTTTCATTGTCTTATAGGTGATGAAAGAACTATGGTTTTTGTTGAGACTAAGAAAAAAGCAGATTTTATTGCTACTTTTCTTTGTCAAGAAAAAATATCAACAACAAGTATTCATGGGTGAGTAGATTAATATGTTTTCACAGTAGGGAGGTGACACTTGTATTTGTCATTTGTTAAGAAACATCAATGTATATAATTAACATCATATAATCCTAAGATTAGGATTCAGAATTCTCAAGATCTAAACTGTTATTTTCATTTTAAGTTTTTGTAACAACTGGGTGATGGGGTGGACATTAAAGGTCTTAGACTCCTCATCATGAGGAATGCTAACTCTTCAAGAGAGCTTCCTTCAGGCTCTCCAATCCTTAGATCTAAGTTTTTCTTCTGAATCCAATCTTTCTCATGTTAGACATCTTTTTATTGACTTGCATAAAAATGTCATATTAATACAACTTTATTGGTGCTTTACTAGTGTAAAGCACTAGTAAACTGTTCCACTTCAAAGTATTACTGTGAGAATTAAATGATGGCTTGAACAGAATTAGTATATACCTGGTATGTAAGAAGTAGAGAGTAATATTAAATGCTGCTATTTTTACTATTATTAAAAATAAACATATATGTTGAACTTTAATGGTTCACTGTAATAATTTTCTTAAAAACTGTCCTAACATATGTTTGCTTTTATTTTTAGTGACCGAGAACAGAGAGAGAGAGAGCAAGCTCTTGGAGATTTTCGCTGTGGAAAGTGTCCAGTTCTTGTTGCTACTTCAGTAGCTGCCAGGGGGCTGGATATTGAAAATGTTCAACATGTTATCAATTTTGATCTTCCTTCTACCATTGATGAATATGTACATCGAATTGGACGTACTGGTCGTTGTGGAAATACTGGCCAAGCTATTTCCTTTTTTGATCCTGAATCAGATAACCATTTGGCACAGCCTTTAGTGAAAGTACTGTCAGATGTAAGTTTTGAATGTTTAAACTGAATGGATAGTAATCATACCTTATCACTGAAAGTAGACATTTAAATATATATGTATATTCAGGATAAGTAAACTGTTCCAATCTTTAAGGCTTGATGCATGTTGTATATGAAATTAATGTCTTTTTTAAAGGCCCAACAGGATGTTCCTGCATGGTTGGAAGAAATTGCCTTTAGTACATATGTTCCTGGCTTCAGTGGTAGTAGTGCAAGAGGAAATGTGTTTGCATCAGTTGACACTAGAAAGGTTGGTTGAGGGGAAAATTTCCGAACCTGGGTTCCAGTTACTCTTTGTGAATGTTGTGGTTAATAATGTGAAGTAACTATAACATTCAATAATTCTCGAAACCATTTTTTTCATATCTAGATTAATACTTCTTAAAATTTTATGTATGTATGTATTTTTGATCTTAAAAGTGCAGAATTAACAATATTTATGCTCAAACATCCTCCTTTCCCAAATTTGCTAGCATTTAAAATTCTAATTTGGATTCTTCTAAAACTTCTATAAGAATTCTTTGGTTTTAGAATTCTGATGGTATTATTAAGTAAGTAAAAATACTAGAGATAATGAATTGCATGTCCTTTTTTGACATGTCATTTTAAAGGCAGCAGCACTTTTAGTCAGAAGCATTGAGCATACTAATCATTAAATATTTATGCTTTTTAAGCTTTCAGTTTTTCCACTTGCCAAATACTGGTTTAAGAAAGCTTTTTCTTGAAATATTTTGTGCAATTTAGACTTCCTAAGTTGATGTGGGCCTTTTTTTTCCCCCAAATGGATTAAATTTAGTTAAAATCAAGTCTTTTATTATATATTTGGGGAAGAGATGGTGGGAAGCTTGAGTCCCCTTTCTCAGTCTGGGCAATGTAACTTTAGAAATGATATAAAATTAAATGTTTTTTTCTTTCTTTCTTTTTAAAGAATTACCAGGGCAAGAGCACTTTGAACACAGCAGGGTTTTCTTCTTCACAAGCTCCCAATCCAGTAGACGATGAATCATGGGATTAAAGCTAAAACATCCTTCAAGTTTGTGGTATAGTTTTGATGCAGAGAAGAAAATAGTTTTCAATTTTGAGTTTTTAACAGAAGTGTGAAACCTGACACTCTCGTATCTTCTGTCCTTCCGTTCTTACTCCCACCCTTAAAAAAAAAATTCTTACTGACTAGTTATGTGAAATGCTAAAAATTACAACATTGCAGTTACTGATATAAATGGTGTTAACTGGAAAGATTAAAGCATTCTAAATGTCTTGCTTATTTCTAGTGTATTCTTCAGGGGTTTTAGACATGTTCCATGTCTAAATGCTTAATTTGAGTGTGGTGTTTATTGATCCTATAATGGGCAGTAGGATTTATAAGCTTTTGTTTAGAAATTATTGAGTCTCATTTTTTACTTAAAAGGAGACTTTAAAGCAATAGTATGTCACTGAAACATGGTAACATGATTTTCATATAGCAGACAGTGAAAGACATAAGCCTTTTAAGGTGATTTTGATTTTAGATCATTAGGTGTGTGATGAAAATGGTTAAATGCAATGTGAGCTCTGTACTCAATGACATAACAAATGTTTGTTTTTATTCTATACAGACTTTCCTTGAAAATAAAGAAACACATTTCCCCCTTAGTTTTCCAAGAGCACTTTTAATTTTTCTTTGTTGGCATATCATAGTTCTCCCATATTTTGAAATGTTGAGTTTTGTAAAACCGATGAAGTGAACAAGGTCTTACATAATTTAAATATTTATATATAATAGACATTAATACACAGATGTCATGGTGAAAATCACACTTCAGCTCAAACTCTGTCAACAAAACACAATACTGTTCACTCTTGCCATAATTAATATTTTGATATTTTAAGACTGAGAGAATCCTTTTTTCATTTACCAGTATACATCTTAACATTCTAGACATACTAAGTTTAAGTAATTGTTAATAAATCATTAAATAAATGAACCAAAATATTAAGACATGAAACAAGTGAGATGTAAATATTAGATAAAAAATGATCAATTATGAATGTTTGTTATTGTTAACTTAAGAAATACAAAGCAACCTGTCCCCAATATCAATCTTGTTATGTGAATTTGGTTAATAAATGAGACATCACTTAGGAAAAGAGAAGGTCTGTTCAGCATATGTTGTTAGGACTAGATGTGTGCCCCATGCCATATTCACAATCTATTCCACATGTATTATTAAAAATTAAAAGCTACAAAAAAATACAGTTAAATATGAAACCTTTGAATTGGGGATCAGAGTTGACTTGTAACTCAGAGGTCAGAAATCATGAAACAATAGATTTGAGCACGAAAGGATTAGTTGCTTATATAAAGAGTAAACAACAGACAAAAATATTACTGTGACTACAATGGATTATCAATGTATAGTTCTTTATATGTGGTTATGTAGGAATACCAGTAGAAGAATGGACAAAGAACAGACAACTCAAAAAAGGGAAGTTCAAGTAATGAAAATAGGGAAATATTTAACTTGTATTCTGTAATATCATTTCTGGGGAAGGGTAAATGAAGGAAAGTGTTTGGGTCATTACTTGCAAAATACCTGTGTGTCTTAATTTTCTCCTCCATTTTGTTTTGTTTACAAAGAGCATTTACAGACCATCTGTTCCCTCCCCTCCCCCCCATTCCCATTTCTTTAAGGAGTTTTTCAGTCATAGCTGGCCTAATTGCCTTTAAAAATTTTTTGAATTTGCATGATTTGTAAAATTACCATAACAGCATTACTGACCCAAATATAAAAAGGGAAAGAATATTGTACCTAATTCCACTATCATTACAAACCAAACTGTTCCTATGTTCACTTACTTTCTGCATTTCTAGGTATACATTTGAATGATTTCTTTAAAAAATATCAAAGTAACAGGTACTCGTATGATTAGAAAATGCCACAGAAGAGTTTATAATAGGAAGCAGTATTCTCCTGCGTCTCCCTTTCTTGATTGCTATTTCACATCCCATATTGAACAGCCTTTCACCATTTCTAGTAGTTGGTATTGTGTGTTTTATTTTTGTCTCACCAAATTTAGATTTCTCTTAGTTTTCCCTATAATAGGTAGAGATTTAACTTATGTCACTCCACTTTCTTGGTAACTTTAAGAGACTAAGACACATACTTTATGAAGTAATGATAAAGGCTCTCTTTCTCTTCTCTTTTATGGCTTTTATACTGTATTATCTGTAAACTGTACATTTACATTTCCGGAGTTAAAACATCCACTCTATTCTATAACCGTAAAGTCTGTCTTCTTTTATTTATAGGTTGATTCTGAAATTGGACATCAGGCAGGGTTTACATTACATAAATATTGTTTCCTGAATGGTCCAATTAACACAGTCTGATTTTGTTTTTTTTACTTATTTTTCCAGTTATCTGTTTTTCCAGGGAAGATTATAAATGTTCCGGTGAAATGAAAATTGATCAAAACTATTCCACATACCTGTTTGTTTTAAACTTGCATCATACTCTTTTTGAGCAATTTGTTTACCCTGTAGTTTGTATTTTTTGCTCCCAGGAGAGGAAGCAGGCTCTTGCCACCTTATTATTACCTTTCTAGGTTCAGTGTTATTGTATCGATCCCAAAAGATATTGGTGCTTTTAAATTTTATGAGTGGGCTTTTAAATTCTGACTGGTACTTGGTATTTTAGCAGACAGTTCTTTTCTGCTCCTGGAAGGGTTTCTTTGATTAATTTTCCTAAGTTTTCTTCATTCTTTCAATATCTCATAGCTTTTTTTCCCCCATCTTTTTCATCTGTTATGTTCTGGTGGAATTTTTACTTTTTTTTAAATTCTGTGATTTTTTTAAGCAATTATTTCCAAGGGCTATCTTTATTTCTTCAGTTATTCAAAATGTTGCTTAATAGTGAAGTTTTTGCTTCACTTAGGAATTTAACCTAAAAATAATTTTTCTTACATTGAGCATTTGTTTTTCTGCTGCTTGGCATCAGAAATCTTAGGCCCTTATCAATTTATAAGTTGCATGTTTTTTTTTTTTAAGATTTTATTTATTTATTTGACAGCACAAGTAGGCAGAGAGGCAGGCAGAGAGAGAGAGGGAAGCAGGCTCCCCACTGAGCAGAGAACCTGATGCGGGGCTCAATCCCAGGACCCTGGGATCATGACTTGAGCCAAAGGCAGAGGCTTTAACCCACTGAGCCACCCAGGTGCCCCAGTTGCATGTCTTTTGAATGCTAGCTTTACTCACTTAGCAATCTGTGCCTTGGCCCTGGAGCCCGGGGTATAAGTGCTCTTTTGTGTCTCTAACTATATCAAGGCCTGCTCTCAAGAGAAGGCATAGGTTGAAATGTGAGTAATAAAGCTTAGCTTTCCTTTCCTAGAGGCTTACGCATTTTTAATGAGCCAGAGTTTCTGGACTAAGCCAAAGTAGGAAGCTCAAAATGTGGAATATACAGGATCATGTGAAGGTTTGGGAATAATGATGATGTAGTAGCAAATAAGGGTGAGGAGAGGTCCTGATTACACTTAGGAATTCCACTAGGTACTCCATCTGTCCCTAGGTTCTTGGGGTAGAGGAGGTATGGTTTTATTGATTTTTTTTTTTTTTCTTAAAGCATGGATAACATTTCTGTGTAGAGCTGCAGCACTGGTCAGAAGTTTTCTTTTACCGCCCTTCCCATGACACTACACTTAACCAGTTTGCACAGTTGTGTCTTTGTCATTCTGTTTGGTTTCTAAGTGTGTTGAAAATAGAGTACCTCTCTAGTCTTTAATTTCTGAGAGCCCGTTCTCAGCCACTTGCCAGCGTGCAGCTGCTATCTATGGTTGGCAGACGCTGCTTATGCTCACGGTCAGCTTGATGCCCCCGTCGCGCGCCCCATGCCGAACTGCGTGCTTACTACCTCTTTGGTAAAAATTAGTCCAGCGTGGAATCCGTATTGTGTTCCGAGGCCCTGGCGGTGAGGAAAGGCTTTCTTAACGAAGATCCAGCCAGGAGAAATCCTCAGCAGTCAGGCGGCTCTGGGACGGCTGTGGCCGCTGTGAAGCCGCCAGCACTGAAAAGCAGCTTCCTCCTGCGTGCCCCCTTGCTGAGGCTGCTCTCAGAGGCAGCTCCAATCGGTGGTCCTTCCACTCTCCTGCTCACTCCGAGGAGAAGCCGGGAAATAACAGCCAGCAAGGGCGTGGGACGGCGGGAGCCTACGGGGTGGAGCGGGAGTTTGGGCTGAGGCGACCAAGGGGGCTGAACAGTCGAGGAGGGGTGGGTGCCTGGGCGATGGGTGTGCTGGTGGGTGGTGGGCTGGCCCTGTGGGGTTTCCTTGGACTCCCAGCGTTCTGAAACCTTTTCGATCACGTAAATTACAAACCCCACTTGTATATTAGATCTCAGAGATTTTACCAACCTCTCTCATATCCATAACAGACCCAGGCAAAGGGTCCGGAACCGCAGATTAACACTCCCACGATATGGTAGTGCCATGAGGATTTCATGTCAGGAGAGGACGGGGGACGACAGGGTGGTGTGCTAGGACGCTACAGACGCTGGCAATTGAAGTGAGTAAATCATTTGTCCCCAAGTTTGGGGGCTGATGATTCAATTAAATCTGTTAATCTTTTAAATGATTCATTAATTGTTTTCCTGTAATTTAGGGGATGATTGTCAAATTGTCAAAGTAGAGTATTGGAATTTGCTTTTTCTGTGGGGGAATTTTTGGTAAGAATCCCCCAAAGGATTTTTTTTTTTTTTTTTTTTTTTTGGTCTCCAGTAGTTAGTGTTTTCTGGATTTGGAGTCTAATGTGTTTATGGGATTCTTTTTCACTATTCAGGAACAAAAACCAATTTTCTTGTTCTGAATGTATGAACTTATTAATTATCCCAAAGTATTGGGTATGTCTATTTTAATTTGATTTTTGTTTTAGGAGGGGGGTTAATAATTTAGTTTTAGGAGGGGGGTTAGCATGTGGGGGATTAAAACATTCTCAACAGAAATCCAAATACTTTCTTAAAAAATTTTTATGTATAGGAGAGGCTTCTATATAACAAGGTCAGCATGATGCTTTATAATAAATAACTAGTTGGAGTAAACATTGGCTTTATTTGTTGACTTGTCTAGCATAGATCTACTTTAGGCCTTGGTTGGCTTATATATAAAAAGAAGACAGTAACTGCATTTTTCTCCGTGTGAAGACAGTAACTGCATTTTTCTCGGTGTTCATCTCCAGTCAATGAAGAAGTCACATTTATGTGACTTTATGTGAAGAAGTCACATAATGCATGCATTTACAAAAAAATATTTTTTAAGAGAGGCAGCCTTGTATAAGAATGCAGAGTATCATAGGTAAATGTTGGTGCACTTGTATTTTAATGTTCAAGTCTTATTCTAGTATTGCATTAGTTGCCTTATCAATGTTAAATGGATAGTTGAGAAACAAGTCAAATCACATCTGCAACTATATAGTTTTTCAATCTCAATTACAGATACTGCATGGGCATGAGTGATGCTTGTTAATTGAACATTTTGGCATCTTACTCTGTACCTCATCTGTTAATTTTTTTCAATCATTCTTAAGATGTTCACCACTGGAGATTTACTCATGGTCATTTGCACATGGTAATCAGCCAGTGTGTTCTTGCCAGGTAAATGCAAAGCAGGTTCTGACAGTTTCATCTTAATATGTTTGTTCTGAATTATCTTACTGTGTTACCAGTCATCTGGGGTTGTAGAAAACATAGCTGAAATAATTTATTTCAATTCTGTAAACAGGACTGTTGATACAGTGCCACAAAGTTAATACAAGCATTTGACCTAGAATGCGGTGCCAAAATAAGTATAGTTTATCATAGTGTGGATGTTAAGAGATATTATCGAGAGTGATGCTAATCACTTATTTAAACTAAGTGGTAACAGAGGCTTATAGTTTTCTCCTCTATGTATAATGTGGTAGGAAAATGAACACTACTGTAGTCAAAGACTCAAGTTGACCTAAGTTTGAATCCCAGCTCAACTTCTTACTAATAATTGTGTGCTCTGGGACAAGCTGTTTCTTTTTTTCTTTTTCTTTTTTTTTTTTTAACAACATTGCCCTCAAAGTGACATTTTTCTAAGCTCTTCAAATATTCCCCACAATTTTTTTAAAGACTTTATTTACTTGACAGAGAGATCACAAGTAGGCAGAGCAGCAGTCAGAGAGAGAAGGGAAAGCAGGCTCCCCGCTGAGCAGAGAGCCTGATGCGGGGCTCGATTCCAGGACCCCGAGATCATGACCCAAGCCGAAGGCAGAGGCTCACCCTGCTGAGCCATCCAGGCACCCCAAGCTGTTTCTTTATTTGAAATAAAATTTAATAATAAAATGCACAAATCTTAAGTGTATGGCTTAAATTTTTACCTGTGTATACTTCTATCTATCACCCAAATCAAGATATATAACACTTGTATCACCTTCTTGCCCCTGTCCAGTCAAATGCCTACCTAAAGGTAATTACTATTCTGATTTTTATTACCACAGTTAGATTTACCTGTTGTTGAACTCTATATAAATGGAGTCATAGAGTATGTCCTCTTTTGTGTCTGACTTTTGGCCTACATAAAATCTGTGGAATTTATCCATGTTGTGTTTTGTGTATCAGTAGTTTATCTTTTTATTGTATAGCATTCTGTCATATAAATATATTACAAATAATTTTTCCAATTTCTTGTTGATGGGCACTTGGGTTTCCAGTTTTTTATGAATAAAGCTCCTTTATTCTTGTATAAGTCTTTTGGTGAACATAGCATTCAGTTCTCCTAGGGGTGGAATTGCTGGGTCAAAAGTTAGGTTTAGCATAAGTGACTCTTAATCTCACAAAACAAACTGAGGGTTGCTGGGGGGAGGGGGGAGGGAGAGAGGGGTGGGGTTATGGACATTAGGGTTGGTATGTGCTATGGTGAGTGCTGTGAAGTGTGTAAATCTGGTGATTCACATATATAAAAATACATTATATGTTTATAAAATTTTTTTTTAAATTTAATAAATTATTTTTAAAAAGTTAGGTTTGGGTTTAACTTTATTAGAAACAGCCAAAGAGTTTTCCAAAGTGGTTGTACCATTTAACATGGCCACCAGTATTTTGAGAATATTAAATTTGCTCAACATCCAACCCGTTACTTGGTACTTCCAGTATTATTAATTCTAATCATTTCCTGTGGTTGTAATTTTTATTTACTTGGTGATTAGTGATGTTGAATGCCTTTATATATGCCACTTGGGCATTTTTGTCCTTCTACACCTGTTTATGTGTTTACCTAGTCAGGTTGTACAAACTACACCTTGAGTGGTAAAAAAGAGTTAGAAAAAATGCAACCAAGAGATGGGGTGCTATCTTGCTGCTCACTGGTGACACCAAGAGCTGTGAAAATGGTTTGTCTTAAGCTAAATTACAGTCCTTCGGGTTACTGATTATATCTGTTAGGGTAACACTAGCTGCTGTTAAACCCCTAAGACTTCAGTGACTTAAGATAGAATTACTTTTTTTATTTTCCCCACCTTGACTGTCCAAGGAGGGAATTCAAATTCCTGGTAGGTAGGTGGCCTTTCAAATATTTATTTAGGACTCTAGGCTTCTTCCATCATTTAGCTTTGTAATCTTTGATACATGGCTTCCAAGGTCCTTATGCTTCTCTTCATCAAGCCAAAGAAAGGAATAGTTGGGGCAGGGGAGGGAGGACATATGCCCATATATGGAAGATATTGATGGGTTGGCAAGGAAATGGCATATACATCTCTTTTCATCATATTCCAGTGTTGAGAACTCAGATGAATCTAACTGTAAGGGAGGCTGGAAAAAGTAGCTTGTGTCTGTGTGCCCAAGAATTGCCCAATTGGGAATTGGCCTGCAGTTCCAATAATGATGAAATTGTAAGTTCTCAGGAACAGTCAATGGATTTCTGTATTAAACTGAGTCAGGACAAAGACTAACTTCTTTGTTAGCTTTAAATAGCAATGAATCTATATGAACTGTTAAGCAAGACACTTCCCATTCTCTTTGTGTAGCCTGACAACGCTGTTGGAGTTGGAGAGTGGACTATTAGAAGTACAGATAATGATAACTTAATGAGTCCATTCTGTGATGACTAAAATGCTTTGCTGAAAGCTTTTCTCCATTATAATTTTATTTATTTAATGTCTGATATTTATAAAATTAAAATAAGGTAACTACTTTGTCTTTTATTAATTTTTCAGGACTTTGTGACTTTAAAACTTAAAGTGCATAAGAAGTTTTAGTGGCTTATTAGAAAATGACTTCTGATACTGTCCATGGGGAAATGCAAAGCTGTTTCTTTGACACCTTTCCCTAAAGTTTCTAAGATACTCCTAATATGTTAGGGTTGCTAAGTCCTTCAATTTTTTTTAATTGTTATATTCTGAACCAGTAAGAGATGTATTGCCTTGAATTTTCTAAAACCTGGATCAGCAATTAAGAGTCCAGTGCACATCATTGTTAGAGGAAGGATGGAGAAGAAAACAAGGGAAGAAAGAAGAAAGGGGACAGAAAGAAAATGAGCACGAGCTGAGGTACCTGCAGTAGAGCTTCCTAAGTTAGCCATGTGTTTAAGCTTTCTATGGGCAAAGCTCTGCTCTAGAATAGTGCTGTACTTTAGAAATGCAATGTGAGCCATATATGAAGTCAATACATCCCAAATATTACAGCATATAATCAATATAAAAATTAAAGAGATATTTTACTTTTTTGGGTACTAAATCTTTGAGATTGACTGCACGTTTTGTAATTACCTCACATCTCATTTTGGATGTGGTTTTCATTGGAAATACTTCAATAGTATTTAGTCTTTATAAAGATACATAATAACATACTGTGATTCACATATCCAATATAGGTTCACATACCCAAGTTGTTCCAAACCTACTTAAAAGTTTTCCAATAGCTGAAGCAATTCTCAGTTTTAAAATTTAAATTTAGGTTAATAAAATTTAAAAATTACATTAGTTGCACTAGCCGTGTTTGAGGTGTTCCATAGCCACTGGTTTCTGTATCCATAGTGCAGCTCTAGAGTCTAGACTGAGTTTGAACTCTAAGCTCTAGGAAAGTATGTACTTCTCTCTGGCATTGAGAAAGTACTCAATATTTGTGGTTTGAAAAATATTATCAACATATTTTCAAGAAAGTGGAGTTGAAAGTGAAGCATAATAAATAAGCTAACTTAATTGAACAGCTGGAGGGAAGCCAGGCTTCTTTTCCAAAACTTAATTATTCCGAATTAGCTTTCAGAGTGCCGCTATTTAGATCAGAGTGGCTACACCTTATTGGGGGACGCTGCTTTCCAACCCAATGGCTGGTAACTGGCCAAATTGCCTATTAATTGGCACATAGTGGATTAGCTAAACAACTGTGGAGGAATATATTCAAGATGCCCTCTGTTTAATCCACTAGTTTGGATTTGGGGTATACAAATACAATAATGTAGTCAAAACAAGTTTGAAAAATGATCATTCTATCCCATTCTATGTCACTCTGCAGTGGAAAATATTTGTTGCTAGAGGGGTATACATCTTTAATTTACCAAAAAAAAAAAAAGGAAAGAAAGAAAAAAGAAAAAAAGAAAAAGAAAATCTAACCAGGAAAATATTCCACAGTGTTAGAACTCTTTATATTCTTTAAAAATGGGGATATTATACTCTAATATGGATTTGCTTTGTCCACTAATTACCCAAATTGTACTAGTTTGGTGTTAGCAAAGAGGAATTTCTTCCATAAAGCCTTCCTTGACTACCATAAGTTTAGGTGCTACCTTCTTTCCTTGAATTCCCTTCTCATGAGAATCAAATATTTTGTCTTCCAAATACATAACTACAATGTTGTGAATTGTTTCCAGTTGATTAATAAATTTTGTCATGTGTTTTAGTAGCAGTTGCTCAACATTTGCTTGAATCCCCAGAAAAAGAAAAACCTGGAAATTCTGGCTAACAAACTTCTTAGGAACCTCTGACTGTTCCTATGCTTTGTGTTACTGCTTTACTGCATTCTACTCAACTCGACTGATGGCACAAACTCAGTTGAGCCGCTATGTGCTGGAGTATTGGATTAAATAAGCCAAAATGAAAGTGGCAGTCAAGCTTCTAATCACTTATTGTAACAGTATAAACAGGAGTCTAAACCAGAGAAAGACTCCCCTGTTCCACTTCTTCCTGTGAAATCGCCCATTGGGTGAAGGTCAGTTGCATTAGCATGAATATGGGGTGTTGTCTCACTGTAGAGTGAGCAGCAAATAAAAGCCTTCTGCAGATTTATGGACAAAGAGGGAGGGAAGAGTACAAAGGGAGGGCTAGGAGTGAAAAAGCATTAAGTCCAAATGAAGGAAATGGTCTTCCAGTTTTCCTCCATAAGGAGACCTCCAAATGGAGTCACCTAGGCCTGAGTCCTTCACTGCAGCAACCTTCAGAGATTGCAGTGTTCTGGCTTTACACCAAATCTGATATGGGGAGGACAGCTTTCTCCTATAAGGCCTGCCAGGTAAAGCCTTTGTAATTGCTTGTGTCCAGTCCTGGAGTTTCATAGAGGGTTTTGTTTTTTTGGTGAGAAGCTGGACTCCCCAAGTATGGAATCACTTCTTTTCTAAAGACTTAAAACTAATTTCATCTGTTGCAGGGTGTACATTTTTCCTGTGTGTGAGTATCTTTGATATCAGGTTATATTGTCCAGTTGATGTCAGCCAAGTAACAGTTGTGATCTAATTGTGTGAAACCCTCCACTGACACCTAGAATCAAAAAGTCTTCGGTTTCAGTGTCTTTTCCCCAGTGTATATTCTTGCCTCCTGTATTGGAGAGTAATTGATTATGTAATCCTGGATTTATTTCTGAGCTTTCTGTTCCATTCCGTTGATCTATATGTCTGTGTGTGTGTGTGTGTGTGTGTGTGCGCGCGCGTGCGCACACACGTGCGCCAGTACCATCCTGTTTTGATTACCACACCCTTGCAGTATATCTTGAAATGTGGGATTGTGATACCTTCAGCTTAGTTCTTCCTTCTCGATATTCCTTGGGCTATTCAGGGCCTTTTGTGCTTCCTTATGAATTTTAGTATTACTTGTCTTAGTTCCATGAAAAATGCTGTTGGTGTTTCGATAGGGATTGCATTGGATCTGTAGATTGCTTTGGGTAATGTGGGCATTTTAACAATAGTAATCCTTCTAATCCATGAGTATGAAGTATCTTTCCATTTGTTCATGTCATCTTCAATTTCTTTGATCAATGTTTTTATGTCTCAGAATACAGGTCTTTCACCCCCTTGGTTAAGTTTATTCCTAGGCATTTTACTTTTTTTGGTATAGTTATAAATGGAATTGTTTGATGAGATGTAGTATCCTTTTGTATTGTCTTCATAAACTACCTATATCACATTTTCAATGTGGCATTTTATGTCTTTGGCATCTCTATTTTAGACCTTCTTAACATGTTATGATGAGCTAGATTAAAATAATAGGGTATAGAAGAAGAAGGGAATATCATGGGACATTCTTAAGCAGAGAGGTTAATGTCTAATTGATCATTCTTTAATGGTTGTTACCACATTTAATTATAAGAACTTTCCATAATTAAATTATTTTCAGCCACCTGAGAAGAGTAAGTTTTCTGTTATTTTTTTCTGATGATAGGCCCTTAACCTATAAAGATCATCATAGTCTAAAAACACCTATCAAATCTTTGTTGGTTTTTTCCCTCCTCACTGATGTTTATTTACCTTCTGTAGGGATTGTTTTGAACCTCTAACTATGCCAACCTTTTCTGGAAATAACATGAAATCTTGGTTAGTAACATGGTTAGTGACATGGCTGAAAATGAAACTTGCCCCATTTGGCTAGCCAGTGATCCTGAGGGAGTCGTAAAGACACTATACACATGAAAGGATGTTTTACCATACTCTGTGTCAGGAATACCATGAGCTGTTGCATAAGCTTTGCCAGAGCAGAACAATTGAATTAAACCATGGAATGTTTTTTTTTTTTTTTTTAAAGATTTTATTTATTTATTTGTCAGAGAGAGAGAGGGAGAGAGAGCAAGCACAGGCAGACAGAATGGCAGGCAGAGGGAGAAGCAGGCTCCCTGATGAGCAAGGAGCCCGATGCGGGACTCGATCCCAGGACGCTGGGATCATGACCTGAGCCAAAGGCAGCTGCTTAACCAACTGAGCCACCCAGGCGTCCCAAACCATGGAATGTTTTATGAGCTTTTGTAGGATCACCTGGAGCCATTTCCTAAGATTTGACTGCTGAAACTGTCCTGGAATAAGTTCTAGGGATAAGTTTGTTTGTTTGTTTGTTTGTTTGTCAGAGTTCAGGGGGTGGATAAGATTCTGATGATACCACAGTACTGTTCCCCTTCAGTCTCATTTGTCTTCTGTGCAGTTTGGAAACCAAATCCAAATGGTAGATAAGAGCAGGAAACCAAAGAACCCTGAGAGACCACATAAGGAATGTGGTGAGCCAGGGCTCTTCTGTAACAAGGAGATCAAATCCTGGGACAGTGGCCCTGACAGCCTCACCTGCTATGGACTGAACCAGAGCTCAGGCATTGGAATCCGATTGGAATAAAATGGACTTTGCCATCTGTCATTTTTATTACCCCCACTTTACTTTTCCCATATATTTCTCTGTTCTAATAACTTCCCTTAGCCCTGGCTTATTCTTATATGCACCCTTGCTGAAGAACTACTGGCTAGACCTACTTAGAAAGAAATATCACATATAGATAGATGTACATTAATAACTTTCTCCTTTCTCTCTTGAAATCTGTTTTAGTTACAGCTGCATAATAAATCATTCCCAAACTGAATGGCATAAAGCCACATTATTTCCCTATTTCTGTGGGTTAGGAATCTGTGTGTGGTTTAACAAAACTGTACTCAAGGTCTTGGCTGGAATATAGTCATATTAGGGCTTGACTGGGCAAAAATCTGCTACAAAGTTCGCTCAAATTACTGTTCACAAGATTTAGTTCCTCTAAGGTTGTTGGACAGAAGGCCTGTTTCTCACAACCTATTGATCAAAGACTTCCCTGTGAGTTCTTTGCCATGTGTGCATCTCTGTAGCACAGTCCACAGCATGGCTGCTGGCTTCATCAGGGCAAGCGAGAGGAGAGGGTAAGAAAGAAGGTAGAATTTAAAAACCTGATCTCAAAAAGTGGTATCACATCACTTGTGCTGTATCTGTTAATTAGATGGAGTTACTAGTTCAAATCGAACTCAAGAGAGCATTGCAGAGAGTGTGAATAACAAAAGGCAAGATCAGTGGGAGATCTTTTAGAAGCTGTGTACCACAGAATATACATTATTATATAATGATATAAAGTTGAAAACAAGGGTATGGATGTGAACCCTGTTCTGCATTCTTGAATATAATATCACAAATGAAAAATTCATCTTGAATCTTCCATCTGTCCAATTGGAATAGTAGGAACTTTATCTCAATCATTATTGGAGATCACTCTCACCCAACACATAAACTTAGAGTTGGCTGAGATTCTAGGTCATGAGCACCACCAAAGTCCTGGGCAAGCCCTTTGCATCAAACTCATGGAGGCTACAAATTCTTAATCTCTCCTCACTCTGAGGTTGGGTGGGACCTTTCTTACTCTTACTTTCTGCTGCCCTTCTAGGCACTCCCTCACCATACCCTGAGGTAAGTTTTCCATTAATCTGGGCTCTCCTTAAAGACTGGAAGAGTCATGGACTTCATGTGGACATTTCTAGTTCATTCAGATTCCTAAGTTAAGGAAATAACAGTGGTCCTGGTTTCTTGCTTATAATGAAGAAGAAAGGAAAAATAGGAGTGGAATATTAACATCCCAAACTATCCTGTTAGATAACATATAAAGAGAAAAACTACTTAGACACCATTTAAATATTTTTCACGAAGTGGTTCATACAGTTATTATCTTAAAATTTCTGTTTGATAGCTCTAATATCTGAGTCATGTCTTAGTTCGGTTCTGCTGACTATATCATGACAAATATTGCTCAAATTCCGGTCATGTGTAGAGACTCAGGTAAATAGTTTTTATACCTGGAAATAGATGTACTTGTTCTGGCAGGCCATCAGCGCGTGTGGAGGTGATTCAACTTAGCCAAATTTTGAACTGGGTTTGGGCTTCAGTGTACAAGAGGCTGAAAATTCCTTTAATTGTGTGCTACTATTACTTTGTGCTTCGAGTGAGGTCTGGGTTGCTCTGCACAGGTCCTCCACAGAAGGGTTCTCTTGCTCTCTCTCACCATGCTCTCCTCTCTCTCCTAGCAGAAGACCGTGGTTGCTGGTTACTTGGTGCTAGGCTTGTGGCCATATTAGCATGACCTGAGTTGTCCTATGCAAGGCTTGTACCCCTAGGCCGTGGATGTGAAGCTTTCTCAGCATTTCTGCCTTTTCTACCCTTTGTAGACCAACTAGGCCTTAGATCTGCAGTTGGTCTTGGGCAAGAGATGACTTCCTATTTATTCCAGTGGTAGCAGATTTCTGGAACTTGGTGCCAGGTCCTGGGCCTGAGCTTCTTTCTTGCCCTTCCCCGATAAGTAGAGAGGTTTTGCTTTTACCTCTTCCCCCGTGGTTAATAGATCTTCTCCCGTGTCCTGGGTGAGAGGATTTCCTGCTCCTTTCAGAGGGAATGTATTTGTTTTTATTCCTCCTCCAGAGGCAGTGGAGTTTTGTTTGTGCCCGTAGTGAGAGGATTCTTTGTCCTATGATACAGTTAAGTGATTATATCTTGCCATTTGCTTCACTGAGGAGAGGGTGAGGGTGGGTGAGATCAGTCTCCTGAACCATCTCCAGTCTTTCTTGTGAACACTCAGTGGCACCCTCTCTGATAGAGAGCTTGTTTGTGACTAGCTTCTCCTAACTATTTGGAAAAGACATGCTAGCCCACACTTGGCATTAAGGATTTGTTAAAAGTCTTGCTCACCTCTTACCTGTTGTAGGGCGAACACTTCTTTCTCCTGTTCTTGTTTAAGGTGAAACAATTTGTATATTCTATCTCCCCTTGCAGGAACTTGTCCCTCTTTAGAATTCCTTTTATTGATTGCCTTAGGACCTCATTTCTTTGATTGGCTCAAGAAACATTTTTGTGTAATAAGAGCTGGTTTTGTTGTTGGTAAGGTGGAAGTTACATTTTCTTGCAGTTTTCTACATTTTAAGTGGAAGGCTAAATTCAGTTTTCTGTAACATTGAATCGGCAATGATACTTTCCACAAACACAAATATAAGTAATCTCAGAGGCAAAGGTTAAATTACAAAAGCAGAACACTAAAGTCCCCACTTTAATGTAGAATCTCATAGAGTGCTTGTTGCAAACACGAAAGAAGCAGCAGCAACACACAACCTGTAATAAGATGAGGAGTATACATAAATCTGCCAACATGGTTAATATTTGTTTTTAGTGTCTTCAGGATACCTATTATTTGCATAAATATTTTTCAGTTTTTTAGTTTATCCATCATACAAAATGCTATCTGTGTCAACTATTTTTCCATTTTTTTAGAATTCCGTAGTAAATTGTAGTTTGAATCCCGTGCGCTCTGGCTTCAGCTCTAACTTGCCCCCAACTGATTTGCTGACATCATCAAATAAAATAGGCACACCAGTGATAATAGAGGCTGTTTGGATCCTATGCTTCTCTAGTACCTAGACCTTTATTTATTTTTATCTGCTTCTCTAGGCCCTTAAAATAAATGCATAGTGTGTGCATATTGTAAATCAGTTCTCATTCCACATTATAACAGGCTCTTTGGGCAAAAAATTTATTCTTTCTTCCTTTTCCCCTCACATATACTACAGACTTTCAGAACATACATTCCTAGAATTGGAAGAAAAAAAATTCAGAAATTAATCTAACTTATGATAAGAATGATACTTTGATTCAGGAAATGACAGGTGTTGGTGAGGATGCAGAGAAAGGAGAACCCTCCTACATTGTTGGTGGGAATGCAAGCTGGTGCAGCCACTCTGGAGAACAGTATGGAAGTTCCTCAGAAAGTTGAAAATAGAGCTATCCTACGACCCAGCAATCACACTACTGGTAATTTACCCTAAAAATACAAATACAAATGATACAAATACTAGTGATCCAAAGGGGCACATGCACCTGAATGTTTCTAGCAGCAGTGTCCACAACAGCCAAACTATGGAAAGAGCCTGGATGTCCATCAACAGATGAATGGATGAAGATGTGGTATATATATCCAAAGGAATACTATGCAGTCATAAAACCCCTGAAATCTTGCCATTTGCAATGACATGGATAGAACTAGAGGGTATCATGCTAAGCAAAATAAGTCAATCAGAGAAAGACAATGATCATATGATCTTTCTGATATGAGGAATTTGAGAGTCAGGGTAGGGGATTGTGGGGGGAAGGGAGATAACAATGAAACGAGGTGGGACCAGGGAGGAAGACAAACCATAAGACTTTTAATCTCAGGAAACAGGGTTGCTGGAGGGCAGGGGGGAGAATTAGGGTGGCTGGGTGATGGACACTGGGGAGGGTATGTGCTACGGTGAGCGCTGTGAATGGTGCAAGACTGATGATTCACAGACCTATACCCCTGAAACAAATAATACATATGTTAATTTTAAAAAAAAAGCATGGGTGAATGCAAAGCAAATTCCATACAGAGTAGGTATATAAATATATAAAGATTTAAGTGTGTAATGAATAAAACCTCAAAACTGCTCAATCGATACTGTAAATAAAAAGCTATAAAAGAAAATTTGAAGGGTGAAGAGAATTAAGAGTACACTTATGATGAAAACTTAGTAATGTATAGAATTGGTGAATCATTATTTTATATACCTGAAACAAATATAACACTATGTTAATTATACTGGAATTTAAAAAAAAAAGAAAAATTGAAATATTTAATAAAGGTTTCAAATAGAAAAATCAAAATGACTTATATGATAAATATATTGTTATAAATAGCTAATATCCATAGATGGTGATTGAGGCCTCTAAGGAATAGGATGTAGAGAGAGAAGAGACAGCCCAAGGTAAAACTCCCAAAGGAGTCAATATTTAATGGATGGGCGGAAGGGAGATCTCCCAAGACTGAGAAACAATTAGAGCTCGGAGTGTTCAATTCCAAATACTATTAGAGACCAAGTAGTGCCTCTCACACTTAAAAGCCATTAAGGGGTTTCTTTTATTATTCGAGTAGAACTTATTTAAGGCAACGTGAGTAGTTACGAGGTAGAATTCATACAGAGGACTGTTTCTTAAATATGTGTGTTTTAAAAATTATACATGTACAAACCCTACCCCATACATCTTGAATCAGAATTTCAGAAGGTGGGGCCCTGGCACGTGTATTTGGGGAAGAATGTCTTTCACTAATGATTTTGATTACCATCCCTCATTAAGAATCAGATTTGCAGATGGGATTGGCTACAAAATTTGCAGGGCTTTGTGCAAAATGAAAATGTGGGGCCCCTTGTTGAAAAATAAAAAAGAATTTCAAGACAGCAGTAGTAATCTAATAACCCAAATGAAGGGATTTTTTAAGTACAGGGCCCTCCGTGATGCAATTACATAAGTGGCATGCCTTGTCTATAGAAAATGAACAAGAGATGGAAGTTTGCAAAGTGACTGACTGAAGAAAAAGATTCATTTATTTAAAATTAAAATCAGGGTGCCTGGGTGGCTCAGTGGGTTAAGCCTCTGCCTTCGGCTCAGGTCATGATCTCAGGGTCCTGGGATCGAGTTCCGAGTCAGGCTCTCTGCTTGGCAGGGAGCCTGCTTCCTCCTCTCTCTCTGCCTGTCTCTCTTCCTAGTTGTGATCTCTCTCTGTCAAATAAAAGCTTTAAAAAAAATAAAAAATAAAAATAAAATCAAAAGAAGTCTATTACTTTTTGAACTGATTACAGAAAATAAATTTAGTCCAAAGCTGCTTGGCCTTCTGGGATATACAGAGGACTGACCCTCTTCAATATTTGACATTTTCAACTAGAGGGGTCACTGTGTGCTGTCTCTAAGAGTGAGAGTGAATAATATTTTTATGTTTATCAAAAGTGAGGGTGGATTTGTAAAGTTGGGAAACATCACTATAGAAAATACATAATTGGGATATGGAAGATAGCTGTGAGATTTCCAAGACAGCTGTATGCATTTGTTGAACTAATATCTGTGCCGTACCTATTATACTGCCAAGTGCCAGTACTCCCAATATACTTTCCAAGTAAACATGGAAAACTTCATCTTTATTAGAGGAATTTATGTGGTTGCTTTACTTTGGGGCATAGCATATTTATTGATGTCTCTGAAAGGGAGGGGTAGGAAGCAGGATTAGGCAGGGGGATAACTGGAACTGAGATGATGTAGGCTCAACAAATTCCAAGAATTTGCATTTCTATTTATTTGTCAGAGAGGGAGAGAGAGCGAGCGAGCACAGGCAGACAGAATAGCAGGCAGAGGGAGAAGCAGGCTCCCCGCCGAGCAAGGAGCCCGATGTGGGACTCGATCCCAGGACGCTAGGATCATGACCTGAGCCGAAGGCAGCTGCTTAACCAACTGAGCCACCCAGGTGTCCCAGAATTTGCATTTCTAAACAAGCTCCTAGTTAGTACTCACATGGCTAATTCCTAGACTCTACTTTGAAAAGCCAAATTCTGGCACACATTGACTAGTTCTCAGCTGGTAGTAACACAATGAGAGAAGAAAGCATGACTGTTATCTGTATACATCCTTTTTAATATTTATAATGGTTTAGATGTAACGATGTGGAAAAAACCATTTGGTATTTGTGAGACATGCTTAGTTATATGAAAATGCAAAACATGTTTTGGTCTTAAACATTTTTGGAGATAGATTAATGAGGTAAATTCTTGAAAGACTTGTAGCATTTCCCAGAAAGTACAATACTGCATTAGCTCTTGGCATGATAATGTAATGGATCCATTTGTAAGAGTTTCCTTAGAAAGTTATGTGATTCTATTATATATCAGAAAAATTTTTAAAAACCCACTTTATTTTTTAATTTTATTTTTATTAAGTTTGTTTTAATTTCTGCATAGTTAACATATAGTGTTATATTAGTTTTAGGTGTACAATGTAGTGACTTAACAATTCTGTACATTACTCAGTGCTCATATAATAAGTGTTCTTAATCCCATTCACCTGTTTTACCTATCCCCCCCCCCCACCCACCTCCCCTTTGGTATCTGTCAGTTTGTTTTCTAAAGTAAGAGTCTGTTTCTTGGTTTTTCTCTGTCTCTCTTTTTTTTTTCCCCCTCCTTTGATCATTTATTTCTTAAATTCCACATTTGAGTGAGATCATATGGTGTTTGTCTTTCTCTGACTGGCTTATTTCACTTAGCATAATACTCTCTAGCTCCATCCATGTTGTTGCAAATGGCCAGATTTCATTCTTTTGTGGCTGAATAATATTCCTGTATGTGTTTGTGTGTGTGTGTGTATACCGTATCTTCTTTATCCATTCATCTATCAGTGGTTACTTGGGCTGCTTCCATAGTTTGGCTATTGTAAATAATGCTGCAATACCTACAGAAGTGTATGTATCCTTTTGAATTCGTGTTTTTGTATTTTTTTGGGTAAATACTCAGTAGTATGATTACTGGATCATAGGGTAGTTCCGTTTTTAACTTTCTGAGGAACCTCCATACTCTTTTCCACAGTGGCTGCACAAGTTGCATTCCCACCAAGAGTATATGAGGCTTCCTATTTCTCCACATCCACTCCAAAACTTGTTTCTTGAGTTTTTATTTTAGCTATTCTGACAGATGTGATATAATATCTAACTGTAGTTTTGATTTACATTTCCTGATGTCCTGGGATCGAGCCCCACATCAGGTGCTCTGCTCAGCGGGGAGACTGCTTCTCCCTCTCTCTGCTTGCCTCTCTGCCTACTTGTGATCTCTGTCAAATAAATAAATAAATAAATAATCTTTAAAAAAAAAAAAAGTCTGCTTTGTCCAATATAAGAATTGCTGCTAAGGGCTTTCTTTTAATATCCATTTGCATGATAAATGTTTCTCCATCCTTTCACTTTCAGTCTGCATGTTTCCTTAGGTGAAAGAGTCTCTTGTTGGCAGTATATAGTTGGGTCTTTTTTTTTTTCCCCCTATTATTCATTCTGTCACCCTTTGTCTTGGAGCTTTTAGTCCATCTACATTCAAAGTAATTATTGATATGTATGTATTTATTGACATTTTGTTACTTGTGTCATGGTATTTTTTTTTTTTTGTAGTTTCTCTCTGTTCCTTTTTTCCCTGCTGTCTTCTCATGAGTAGTTGGTGTCCTTTAGTGAAATACTTGGATTCTTTATTCCCTACTTTTTGCATATCTATTACTTTTTTATTTGTGGTTACCATTTGGTTTATATATAACATCTTCTGCATAAAGCAGTCTATATTAAGCAGTTGGTCGCTTAATCTTTAACTTAATCTTTAATCTTAATCTTTAATCTTTATTCCTCTCCTCTCCACATTTCAGATATTTGATATTATATTTTGTATCCTTTTACTTTGTGTTTCTCTTGACTGATTTTTACAGATAGACTTAATTTTTGCTTTTGTGTTTCCTATATTTATTACTTTTACGTGGTTTTTGTTTTCAGCTCACAGACTCTCCCTTAACATATGTTGTAGGGCTGGTTTAGTGTCAAAAACCCCCTTGAAAGTGTCTCAGTCACATCATTGTTCCTATGGAGATGTGATGGTATGCAATGGTTCTGGAGTTTTACTGTAGCTTTCCTTTGTTAAATCAGGGGAGTTACATCCCATTCCTTCATTACCCTATTCAAATCCCAGGCTTTGGAAGTGGGAGCATTGTTTTTGCAGGTATAGAGTTAGAGTTAATAACTATAGGGTAGGGGCACCTGGGTGTACAGTGTTTAAGCATCCATCTCTTGGTTTCAGCTCACATTGTGATCTCAGGGTTGAAAGATCAAGTCCCACTTCAGGCTCTGTGCTCAGTGTGGCAATTACTTGATGTTCTCTCTTCCTCTCCCTCTACCCCTCCCAATTATGCTCTCTCTCTAAAATAGAGAAGTAAACCTTTAAAAAAAACAACTATAAGGCACATAACTATGCAATTTAGAAATTTATGTTTTTGGAAATCAGAATTTATTAATCTAAAGGGGTGTTAATTCCTCAAGAGTGTCAGTTTACAAGATCACCAATATATTTCGATAATATTGTAATTGCTCAAAATTCGGTAGTAATTCTGGCTACTTTTTTGGATATCCACCTCAGTTGGCCTTTCTCAGCTGGAGTTCTGTGAGAAAATTAAGCTTAATGCTCTAAGGCATCCACTGTATGTAATACTATATTGTGCATCTTGTAAATGAAATTCTCTTCTGTGCATCTGGATTGGTACTAATTACGTTCCATTCTTTGTGAAATAGAATAGTCATTTAAATTCTGATTTGTAGTTCAGATGAGGAGCTTAGATGAGAAAGGCTGCCAGAGATTCTTACAGTTTTAATAGAGTTAATTTGCAGATTGCTGTGTAATTATCTCCTGTTATAATTATTAAAACAGGAAGAAGGAGGGAGTCAAGAGTTTAGTTAAGGAAATAATAATGAAAACAGAAATCTCCCTTTGATCTGTGCCAGGAACATATTCCTTGATTTTATACTATAGTCATTTTCTCTTGAAATAGTAAAGAACAGAAGTCTTCAGATGCATGCCACAGAAATCTGAGGATGTTTTTCACCAGTGCTTTCTTCAACCGTGTAGGATCCTGGGTGTCACTCAGTTATCCTTGTCCTCAGCAGGATCTGGTCCCTATTGTGCTCCTATCATGAGAGAAATGAGATCCTTAGATCCTTTTCTTAGCAGATGGTTGTTTCTCCTATTTTAGAGGGAGAGATTGAGGCTGTCAGGTGGAGAGGACTCCAGTCTTCAAGCCCATTCTTAATTCTGAGATCACACATAGACACACTCTCTTCTACCTTGCATCCCACCAGTGTGTCCTTTTGTCACAGTGTTCATTTCAGAATTAAGCTTCTTTCAGGAGACTTGCTGCCACCTCCTTCCTATGCACCCCTCCTGTTGCATCTACCTCCTGCTGCCAAAACCTCATTGTAGCTGGCTCAAAGAAGATGCTTCAGAAAGAAAATGGATTTATTTTAACAAAATGTATGTTGAAGAATTTGGATGATTTTAGTATTAGATGAAGGTCTAGGCTCTTCATATCAACAAGAAAATAGAAGACAAAAACTTTAGGTAAAATGAAAAGCTCTAGTAGAAAGTCATTGTCCAAGTAGGAGGAATAAATATGGCGTAATTTTGAGGGGGCGCTGGGTGGCTCAGTTGGTTGGGCAACTGCCTTCGGCTCCAGGTCATGATCCTGGAGTCCTAGGATCAAGTTCTGCATCGGGGTCCCTGCTCCATGGGGAGTCTGCTTCTCCCTCTGACCTTCTCCCCTCTCATGCTTTCTCACTCTCTCTCTCTCAGATAAATAAATAAAATCTTTTTTTAAAAATGGCATAATTTTGAGGACTAGAGTTTAGGAAAGATAATCCAGTTGACTTTGATTCTTGAAGTATTCTCAATCTAACAGACAATTTGAGGGGTATAGGATTACATTTCTCTTTCTGTCTGTGTAAAACACTACTTGATGCTGCTGCAATTATCAATTATATAATCATAATATTGGAAATGCTCTTTAGTAGTGTTTAAGATTTAGAATCAAGGTATAGGAAAAGCATGCATGACCTAAGGATAATTTACAAACTTTAAGAGTATAAAAGTATAGCTGAAGATTTTCAGAAGAGGAATAAGGGTGGAGAGAGCTAGTAGAGGCAAGGCAGGTCTTGATCTCAGTGTTGTGAGTTCAAGCCCTGCACTGGGCTCCATGCTGCAGATGGAGCCTACTGAAAAAAAAAAAAAAAGTAAAATCGTTATATATTTAACCCAATGTATTTCAACATGTAATCAATAGAAAAATTATTAATAAGAATATTTTTGTATTAATCCTTCAAATCTGGCGTGGATATTACACTTCTAGTACATTACTCCCCGCTTCTCATTTTTCAAAAACTTATTGACGTCTTTCATTTTATGTGTTACTGTCTCTGCTCCCATTTATCTTGTTTTGTGGCTCTATACCTTTCCTGTAATTTTTGTGGAGTTTGCTGAGAGAATAAAGATAAATGTCTATGCTTAATCAACAAATAACCAGAATTTTATTTCATACCCAACAACTTTAGTCAGGTGTGACCCATATAGTAGGTGTTTACTAAGAACTGGTTGAACAGATTAAAGAGATGCTATCTTTATACATAAGTTCAGTTCTGCTAGATGATACCTTACAATGGGGTTTTTAATATCTTATAATCTACTATTTAAGAGACTACCTCTCTTTCTCTTTATTTCTGCTAAACTTTTTACTTAGTGGAACATTGCCTGAGGAAGTTTTGGGGATGGTTTAAAATGAAACATGAGTTTGGAAAACATATCTTGTTTTAAAACTTAGGTTTCTGAGGCGCTTGGGTGGCTGAGTTGGTTGGCATCCAACTCTTGGTTTCATGGTCTCAGGGTCTGGGAATCAAGTCCTGGGTTGAGCTCAGAGCTCAGAATTGACTCTCCTCGTCCCTCTTCCTGCCCTTCTACCACTCTCCCCCACTCGCGCACATTCTCTCTCAAATAAAATCTTTTAAGAAACCAAAAAACCCTTATGTTTCTTTCCCTTTGCATCATAATCTTTCCCTTTGTCTTTATGTCCTTTATGATTTTGTTCATTGCAAAAGAATGTAGAATGATAGTGCTCACAGGAATCCTAGAAATTATGTAATTTAAACTTTTGATTTTTAGGAAACTGAGGGTCAGGCTGCCTTGGCTTCTTTCTTGGTTCCACCACTAACTTTGGACAAGTTTCTCAATTGTTTTGGCCTCAGTTTCCTCCTCTGTAAAATGGGAATAAAAATACTGTCAGTGGGAGGGTATGTGCTATGGTAAGTGCTGTGAATTGTGTAAGACTGATGAATCACAGACCTGTACCCCTGAAACAAATAATACATTATATGTTAATAAAAAAAATACTATCAGTGTTTTAGGATTGTTGTGAAGATCCAAGGAGGTAATTAAAGTTCTTAGTACTGTGCCTGACATACCATAAGAGCTCCACATGTGGGGCACCTGGGTGGCTCAGTGCTTAAGCCTCTGCCTTCAGCTCAGGTCATGATCTCAGGGTCCTGGGATGGAGTCCCATATCGGGCTCTCTGCTCTGCAGGGAGCCTGCTTCCTCCTCTCTCTCTCTCTCTCTGCCTGCCTCTCTGCCCACTTGTGATCTCTCTCTGTCAAATAAATAAAATCTTTAAAAAAAAAAAAAGAGCTCCACATGTTATTAATCATCGTTATCATAATAAACTGCTAAATAAGAAGCTTAGGGAAATAAATGGCTTAGTTTGGACTTTACACATAAAGAATTATTATAAACGTCTTTTCTGAGGTAGCTACTATTATTTTCTTCCCTTCCTCCCTTCTTCATTTAAAGCTAATCACATGACTACATATTTCTCTTTTCCAGTTAAAGATATTCTCAGCATTTCACACATTACCACATTTGTAAGGACTTCCTGAACATAAAATTTAAAATTTAGTTTTTCCTTTAATTGTTTATGACACTTTCAGATGGCATTTTTCCTGTAAAGTTGAGTAGTCTCACAGAAGCAGATTTTTTTCCAGTTACCGTAATGCACCTCACTTCCCAGCATAAATGGATTAAGTGCCACCCTGGCTTGGGTTTTGCTTAAAAGCAAAGAGAAAGCTCTAAGACAACCAGAGAGGAAATATTCACACATCTCTATGCAGATGAACTCCAAATTCCCCTCTCTGAGCTGACTTGTGCTGTAGGGGACAGAGCACTTTTGATGGGGAGCTTTTGAACCAGCAGGACATTTGGACACCACAGGAAGGTGAGTGCCACATTCCTTTAGAGGAGTTGGATAAAACTCAAACCCTTGCAAATAGGCTTCTTTTTCTATTATGTGAGGTTCTTTTTCTGCTTTCTTCAGTGAAATTATGGGTCGGAGCCCACCACATGAATTATTCCTTAGTTAGACTGGTCTTCGCTAATTGGGGCAAATCTAATCTTTTGGCAGTTAATACTTTAAATTGCTGCAGTAGGGGTAGGGAATTATAGGGATCAAAGTTCAGGGGCTGGTGAAAATATGTGAATATATATATAATGGATATCTTTCTGTGAATCTTCTAGGGCCCAGAGTCTTGCTACACCCCAGAATTGCTCAGATTTAGGGAGGCTGAATTACCTCATTTGGACCTCAAGAGACTGATGGTTTGTTTGTTTTTTTTGAACAAGACTTTTCAAAAGATTATTCTTGTGCCTAAATTCAGATAATTGTTGAAAAGGTAGTCTAAAAAAAAAAAAAGCAATACATGAATATGTCTTCACTTAAATACATGCTCTTTAAAACAAAAGTGGAATTAGGGTCTCCAGAGCTTTAGGAGTCCATCTTCACTATCTTTCTGGCTGGAGAAAATTAGACCTAGGAGCTTCAAAAGAAGATCCTTTTTGTGTACTGGTATTTTGTGGCAGGAGGGCTGAGGGACAGTAAATCACTGTCAAACTACTGCAAACTACTGTTTGATTTTGGTGGAAAGAGTCTGGGCTTTGGAATAAGAGAGTCATGAGTTTGAATCCCAGCTATGCCAAAAATGACTTTTGGACTGGTTACATAATATCACTAAGCCTCAACTTCCATATCTGTAAGGTGGAGATAATAATATCAAGTCCACAGTGATTTTTTATTTTTTATTTATTTTTAAAAAATATTTTACTTATTTATTTGACAGAGATCACAAGTAGGCAGAGAGGCAGGCAGAGAGAGAGGAGGAAGCAGGCTCCCCACCGGGCAGAGAGCCTGATGCGGGGCCTGATCCAAGGCCCCAGGACCATGACCCGAGCCGAAGGCAGAGGCTTTAACCCACTGAGCCACCCAGGTGCCCCCACAGTGATTTTTTTAAAAGGGTAAGATTTGGGATGTCTGCGTGGCTCAGATGGTTAAGCACCTGCCTGCAGCTCAGGTCAGGATCCCAAGGTCCTGGGTTTGAGCCTGGGGCCCCATGTTAGGCTCTCTGCTCAGTGGAGAGCCTGCTTCTCCCTCTCCCTCTGTACCACCCCCCTTGCTTGGGCATGTATGCGTGTGCTCTCTCTCTCTCAAATAAATAAAAATCTATTTTAAAAAGAGGGCAAGATACAAATTTTGTAATGTAATCAGCATTTGGTAGACTCTCACTATCACATCATGGTTATATTTTCGTCAGTCTTGCTCCTGACATCTCAGAAAGTTCTTTGTGTGAAGGCATCCTGTACCTCAAGTGAGTTTATAGCCTTTAAAGTTCATTGTGGTTCTTTGCCAGTTTTAAAAATTTATATATAATTATATGTAACATTATATTAGTTTTAGGTGTACCACTTAATGATTTGATATTTGTATATATTGTGAAATAATCACAGTAAGTCTAGTTAACTTTCATTACCATACATACTTAAGGAATATAGAGGGACTGAATGAGGCTGAGCAACTTGCTGCTTGCTTTCTCCCTCCCATCTGTGGAGTTCACAGGTTCTTAATTAAATTCATGGCCAGAGTGCTGTACCTAGAATTTATTCCTTTTTTGCCCATCCTTTAAAAACCAGATTCCATGCTATGCACAGTTCCTGGCACAGAATGAGTACCAACATATATTTGTTGGGTGAATGTATGAATAAGTGAATGAATGACTGAAAGTAGGACGAGCCCTGGGAAAAATCACATAGTGATACATTTTCATACAAGTGTAATCAGATGAAGCTTTGCATCCAGGATGCAGCCTTGAGTGGGAATTGTTGTACTGCCAGAGGACAACTTGTGTGTTTTGGGGGTGGGTGTATAATGAGGGACTGCTACAGAGTAGAACACCCACACTATCGCTTTTGCTTTGGTCATATGAGACAGGATGCAGGAAGGCAGGGATAATTTAACACGCTAACATTTTTTTAATATAATTTTTAATTTTTTAATTAACATATAATGCATTATTAGTGCCAGGGGTACAGATCTGTGAATCACTAGGTTTACACACATCACAGCACTCACCATAACACATACCTTCCCACTGTCCATAACCCCGCCTCCCTCTTCCTCTCCCCTCCCCCCCAGCAACCCTCAGTTTGTTTTGTGAGATTAAGAGTCTCTTATTGTTTGTCTTCCTCCTGATGTTATCTCTTTTTTCTTTTCCTACCCCCCAAGCCCCCCAAGTTGCCTCTCAACTTCCTCAAATCAGGGAGATCATATGATAGTTGTCTTTCTCTGATTGACTTATTTCGCTAAGCATGATACCCTCTAGTTCCATCCACGTCATCACAAATGGCAAGATTTCATTTCTTTTGATGGCTGCATAGTATTCCATTGTATATATATACCACTTCTTCTTTATCCATTCATCTGTTGATGGACATCTAGGTTCTTTCCATGTTTGGCTATTGTGGACATTGCTGCTATAAACATTCAGGTGTACGTGCCCCTTCGGATCACTGCATTTGTATCTTTAGGGTAAATATACAGTAGTGCAATTGCTGGGTCATAGGGTAGTTCTATTTTCAACTTTTTGAGGAACCTCCATGCTGTTTTCCGGAATGGTTGCACCAGCTTGCATTCCCACCAACAGTGTAGGAGGGTTCCCCTTTCTCCGCATCCTCACCAGCATCTGTCATTTCCTGACTTGTTAATTTTAGCCATTCTGACTGGTGTGAGGTGGTATTTCATTGTGGTTTTGATTTGTATTTCCCTGATGCTGAGTGATGTGGAGCATTTTTTCATGTGTCTGTTGGCCATCTGGATGTCTTCTTTGCAGAAATGTCTGTTCATGTCCTCTGCCCATTTCTTGATTGGATTATTTGTTCTTTGGGTGTTGAGTTTGCTAAG
>NW_019154134.1:6883879-6897166 GCF_002288905.1 Enhydra lutris kenyoni
CTCTAATATCTTCCATGCCTTTTTCAAGCCCAGCTAGCACCTTGAGAATCATCATTCTGAACTCTAGATCTGACATATTACCAATGTCCATATTGATTAGGTCCCTAGCCTTTGGTACTGCCTCTTGTTCTTTTTTTTTTTTTTTTTGTGGTGAGTTTTTCTGCCTTGTTGTTTTATCCAGATAAGAATATATGAAGGAGAGAATAAAGTACTAAAAGGATAGCAAAGACCCCAGGAAAATGTGCTTTAACCAAGCCAGAAGAAACCCCAAATCATGGGGGGAAGAGAGGGAGTAAAAAGAAGTTCAGGGAAAAAAAATTAAAAAAATAAAAAAATAAAGAAAAAATATAAAAAAGAAAAAATATATATATTAGACTGGTGAATAGAACAGAGTCACCCACTTAATTTTGGGAGTATTTTGGTCTCTTAGAAGAAACTACCTCCCAAAATTTTAAAGAATGAGGAAAAAAGAAACACACACACACACACACACACACACACACACACTAAGGGTAAACACGATGAAGGGATGGAATATGACTATAAAGATGAAAATTTAAAAAAAAAACTTCTAAAAAAAGGAGTTAATAAGATAAGTTGGTTGGGAGAATAAAGAAAAAGAAAGTGGAAAGAATTTGTTCAGGCTGGAGACCAGAACAAAGCCCTATGCTAGATTTAGGGTATATTTTGATCTATTAGAAGAAGTTGTATCCCAAATTTTTTTAGAAGAAAAAACCCTATGTGTATACAAAAAATAAAGTTAGATACAATGAAGGATAAAATATGATTATAATAATGAAGGTTCAAAAAGATTTTTTAAATGAAAGGTATTGTTAAGATAAACTAGTTAAAAATGTTAAAAGAGGAAAGAGTAAAAGTTAAAAAAATTTTAGCTTAAGAAAAAAATAAAATTAAAAAAAATTAATTAACTCTGTAAGACTACAGAATCATGGGGAAAAAGCCATGAGTTCCATGCTTTGCTTTCTCCTTCTCTGGAATTCCGCTATTCTGCCTGGTAAGTGAACTTGCTCTTGGCTGGATTTCTCGCTGATCTTCTGGGGGAGGGGCCTGTTGTAGTGATTCTCAAGTGTCTTTGCCCAAGGCAGAATTGCACCACCCTTACTAGGAGCCTGGCTAAGTAATCCGCTCGGGTTCAATTTCCGGAGCTTTTGTTCCCTGAACACTTTCCATAGAGTTCTGGAGGACAGGAATGAAAATGGTGGCCTCCCAATCTCTGGCCTGGAGGAGCTGAGAGCTTGGGGCCCCACTCCTCAGTGTTCTCTCAGAGAAAAGCGCTCAATCACTCCTGTCTCCCTGGCCTCTGGCTGCGCTCAGAGCTCACCTAGCCTGTGACCAAGCATCTCTGTCTCTGGCATACAGCCCCGCCTAGAGTCTCCAAACCCAGCAGATTCCTGCACTCTTCCAGGGGGGTCTCCCCGGATCTTGTGGTGTCTCTGCTCACAGAGCAGTGGTCTGACTGTGCCACAGATCACAGTTTAAGGTAACCCCGAGTTGAGAGCTCACTCCTTGGCTCTGTCTCTGTAGCCGGCTTCCCCGCTCTAATACCTGCAAGCTCTGCAACACTCAGACACCCCCGATCCTTCTGTGACCCTGTGGAACCTGGGACAATGCTGTCCCCACATGGGCTTCACCCTGGCTTAGACTCTGGAGCAATGTCTATCAGTGGAGCAGACTTTTAAAAGTTCTGATTTTGTGCTCCATTGCTCCGCTGCTTGCTGGGAGCTGGCCCCTCCCCCCACAGTCCATCTTCTTGTCTCTTTGGATTCACTTCTCCACAGGTCCTACCTTTCAGAAAGTGGTCAATTTTCTGCTTCTAGAATTGCTGCTCCTCTTCTTTTTTTTTTTTTTTTTTTAAAGATTTTGTTTATTTGACAGAGAGAGATCACAAGCAGGCAGAGAGGCAGGCAGAGAGAGAGAGAGGAGGAAGCAGGCTCCCCACTGAGCAGAGAGCCTGATGCGGGGCTCGATCCCAGTACCCTGGGATCATGACCTGAGCCGAAGGCAGAGGCTTTAACCCACTGAGCCACCCAGGTGCCCCTGCTCCTCTTCTCTTTGATCTCCTGTTGGATTTGTAGGTGTTCAGAATGGTTTGATAATCTAGCTGATCTCCTGCTACCTGATATCATCTCAGCCTGCTACTTCTCCGCCATCTTCACATGCTAACATTTTAAAGAGAAACTGGGAGATGAAGCATCTCCTCCTTTTTTTTCCTGCTTCTTATCTGTCCACAGGCACTGTGCATAGTCAGCAGTAATTGCTTGGATTTGTTTTCAATCCTTCTTCTCATAACAGTAGCTACTATTGGGTTTACACTTTAAAGATAAGATACCACAGGTTACTTAAGTGACATCACTATGTATTCTAAGAGTCCTTTAGTCCAATGTGTGGAATATTCATAGTGGTGTTTGAGAATTCTGGGCATCTCCATTAAATGCTGTATTCAAATGAGGTCCCACTAATGAGAAATTATATTTCAGGAAGTGACTTTTTACTGAAGACAGTTGTTCAAAACTGCTACATTTAGAAGTTAGGGCTGATGACCTGGGGAATGCAGGAAATGATTTGATTTCCTCCACAGCATGGCATAATCTTTGTGAATTTTCTAGAGCCCAGAGTCTGTCTACACCCCAGAATTGCTCAGATTTAGGGAGGCTGAATTACTCGTTTTTGTTTTTGTTTTTTTTTTTCTGAGCATGAATTTTCAAAAGATTATTCTTGTGCCTAAATTCAGATAATTGTTGAGAAAAGGTAGCAAAAAAAAAAAAAAAAAGCAATACATGAATATGTCTTCACTTAAATACATGCTCTTTAAAAGAAAAGTGGAATTAGGGTCTCCAGAGCTTTAGGAGTCCATCCTCACTATAGGTAGCAGTAGGTTTGGATGAGGGTGATGTGGGATACCAATCACACCTTTTTCTTTTTTTTTTTTTAAAGATTTTATTTATTTATTAGAGAGAGAGATCATAAGTAGACAGGCAGGCAGAGAGAGAGAGAGAGGGAAGCAGGCTCCCCGCTGAGCAGAGAGCCCGATGCGGGACTCGATCCCAGGATCCCGAGATCATGACCTGAACCAAAGGCAGCGGCTTAACCCACTGAGCCACCCAGGCACCCAATCACACCTTTTTCATGAAAGAAAGTTCTCTGCAGTTTGCCAGTGACTGTGCTAACACGGTAGAGCACAAAGTCCTCCCTGACACAGTATATCCATTCACCATGGAGGGCGAGGGTGCAGCAAGCAAATTCACCACCACCTCTCTCAAAGAGCTGAAGCTTCTGACAATCTGCCAATGCAAGGTCATGGTGACCACTGTTATTTCATCTGGCGCATGCCACAAAGTACTCTGGGTTTTAGGAAGCAGCATCACATTGTTGACCATGGTACCTGTCCCTGTAGTGCTGCCCAGGGCTTTAAAGTTATTTGAACATTCTGTAGTCTTCATATTCCACATCTTTACAGGGCAATCAGAAGATGCACAAAATCCATCTTTGTCAAAGTAGCTTCACTAATGAAGGAGGGATGGACACAAAATTCCTTTGGAGTTTTCCCCAATTTTAAACTATGAATTCTAATTTTCTTACCAGAAGAGGCACTAAGGATATGACTACTTTCCTGAGAACAGGTGACACCTTTACTGTGCTCAAAGAGAGTGGGGAGGATTCTTTTCTTTAAACATTTATTTTAAAAAGAGAGAGCGAGAGTGAGTATGGGAGTGAGCCTGAGTAGGGCGAGGGGCAGAGGGAGAGAATCCTCAAGCAGATTCCCTGCTGAGCATGGAGCCTGGCTCCGGGCTCCCTCTCACAACCCTGAGATCATTACCAGAGCCGAAACCAAGAGTCAGTTGCTAACTGACTAAGCCACCCAGGCACCCTGAGGGTAGTCTTTCTAATGACTCAAGTCTCTTGTTCACGGTCTCCTCCCTTAATTATCAAAGAAGGCTTCACAGCATCACAGCCATGGTGAAGATTTTGGTTTTGAGTTTTCTTTCATCAAGACTGTGGTTAGGTCTGATGGGTTTCCCTGTTTTGGAGTATATCACTCCAGTACCAGGAAATTTCATCATTTCCTCCAGGAGATAGTACTGGATAAATTCTGCCAACTTCTCCTTTTTTTAATCATCAACATTTGAAAGTCTGAGGGGACCTGTCCTTTGTGTTCTCAAAGTCTTCCATTTAAGATACAATCAGTCAAGTAGTTTCCTGCAACTAAGTGATGATAATTGTTTTCCAGATCCACCTATCTGAGATTATGCCCAGATTTCCTTGGCCAGAGTTTAGAGTGAACTCAAACTCTACAACTGCATATTTACCCCCTGATTTACTCCCACAGATAACTAGGATGGCCTTTGTGCACTGATTTTGCTAGTTGAACTCCTATTTGAACTTATTTCTAAGTTCCTTAGAGGCACCTCAGATTAGTTCCTGTTTACTATCCATAAGCAGTCACATTGTGATGGTCCTCTGGTATGTGAAGGGAAGTGGAAGAAGCACTGGAGGGCCAGGGAGGTGGTGGAATGAGGGGCATTATTATTCATCACCACTTGTTAGCTTTCCATAGTCATTGGCTCATTTCTCACAGATGCTCTGCACACTTGTTTCACTTAATGTGATATTTGCTATTAGTATCCATGCTTCTGTCTCTGCAAGTAGATCGTGGTTCTCAACTCTTTTTCCTTCTCAAACCCATTTGGAGGGATAATTGATATGGAGCCATTAGTTACAGTGGCTCACTTTGGTATCCTCTCCATCTTCTGACTCCCTTCTCCTTGTTAAAAACCACTGAACTAGAGTGAGGTTGGGGACAGGATCATCTTTTATTCTAAACACCTAATGTGTGGCTGGGACACTGATGAGTGAATAAGAGAATACTTGAGATCACCAGATGAGTCAAGGGGGTGCCAGGATTAGAGCACTTGGGCAGTGTCAACTTCTAGAATGACCCTCTCTGCAACTACTGCAATTTTTTCTAGTTTTGTCTCTGAGTGTGATTTAGTACTGATGATTTTTTGAGAAGGATTTTTAAAATTCACAAATAATAGATGATTATTCTCATTTTAAAGGAGGGAAGCAGTAATCATTAATTGTAAAATGTTTTATTCAATAGTTAATACTGATAATTTCTTTAAATTAAAACCCCTTGTCAGAATAGTAATTTTAGTTTTCACATCCATAATTATTCATTTATTGAGAATTTGAGCATCATAGTTTTTATACAGTTTTCATGGTAGGGCCTCCTTCCCTTTCCAGAATTATTTTAGGACTAGTATAAAGGCATGTCTTCTAGGTAAGAAATGGAGAAAATTAAGACAATGTTCTGAATAGTTAGGCACTGACAAATGCGATTAGTGTTACAACTAATTTTGAAGAACACACTTACTCTTCATTAAAAAATTTTAAAATTTCTCTTTGTTTTGTGCTCATTTAAATTAAAATGGTAATTTCCTGAGAGAGTAACTACTGCTATTGAGTAACAGATAGTTAGTATTGCTGTTATGTAACCAGTCTCTTATTGTTTCCTGATAGTATTTTTACCATTACAGACCCAAGTTCTCATTCTGCTTTATTGCCCTGGGCATTTACAGTTAGTAAGATATTTCAATTGGTTTGTATATGAGAAAATTTTAACCTGGTGGTTTTCTCCAGAAATGATGCACGTGAATTTTTTCACAAATGATTTATTTTGTTGAGAAATCTTTTTCTTTTTTCGTATAATGATCTGTCAGATGAGATGTGGAGTCCTTTATTTCTTCCAGAAATGAGTGATTACTTTTACATTTGCTTTATCCTTAGATTATCCCACCATCTCTTTGTGGGATGAGACATAGAATCAGCAGCCTTTTTGTTCTAATTGATTCTGTTAACACTATTGTATGTCTATCATGTACCAGTAGGTACTTAAATACTTAGACTTTAGAGAGGAGTAAGAAGAGCTTCCCTAGGCAGAAGCTCTGTGTACAGAAGCCAACAAGTAAAGTGCTAAACATCATTCTGTGTGACATGTGCTACAGTGGAAGTGGCATTTGCAAAGAATGAGGGGGAAAGGACATTGTAGGCAGAAGGAACCACATGAGCAAAGCATGGGGATGTGAAATACCATGGCACTTTCGAGAAATTAGGAGTCGTTCCATCTGGCTGCGGTGCCTCAGGCCTGAGGCAGACATGGTCTCTGATCTATACAACTCACAGTACTTTTTTCTTGGTGGCTGGTGTACTTTTTGTGTTACATAGTGGAATGAATTTTGGGTAAATTAAATGTTGACTGGGGCCGATGAAGAAATTGTGAAGGGATCCATGTGATGAGAGCCAAAAATATAAATTAAAAAGAAAGTCAGGAAAAAAAAAAAAAAAAGACTCTCCCTTAAAACCCCCAGAATCTGTTTGTCGCTGGAAATAGAGTTATTTAAAAGAGATAGGAAATCCTGACTGATGACGTTTTCAGTTCTCTCCTCAGCCTGCCTGCATTAACTTGGGGATGATGGGGGTGTGGGCGCTGTGGCTGCTCCTTCTACTCTGCAAATTCAGCCTGGCAGGTAGGTTGACAGGTACCCTTTTATGGATTATATGATTCTTACTAAATTCTTTGGACAAGAACTGTGAATTGGAGTGCAAAGGGACTCCTGGACCTTGGGCATATGTGGATGAACAACAGGGGATTTGTGAACTCCCTGAATTTCTGGGGATGGGTGTGTGCATGTTGATGTATACATATGTGTGTGCAAATTTGGCAAGATGGCCTATCATAGTTTCAGAGGGAGATATGACCCCCCAAAAGGCCAAGATCCACTGTGTTAGAGTGGTAGTAAGTTCTTATCTCAATAGTTTTTATGATAGGAACAGTCATTTCATGTAAAACACACACATAAAAACAAAAATATATAACCACAGTATTTTCAATAATTTCCAAGGATATAAAGGGAAATGATGACATAACATATTTTACAATGTTCCAACTTAAGACTATGGGACAACTTAAGACTATGGGCCTTGCAGATTTATTATCCATTACTTTGATTGCATCTTATATTTAGAAGAATTAGGGCCAGAGAGGAAAAGTGGGGATTGGGTACTGGGAATGTAGAGAAGGCATCATGTCATGTATCAGTTTGCTAGGGCTCTCATTACTACACATTGAGTAGCTTAAACAGCAGAAATACATTTTTTCATAGTCCAGGAGGCTGGAAGTCCAAGATCAAGGTGCCCATAGAGTTGATTTCCTGACACCTCTCTCCTTGGGGCATAAATAGCATTCTTCTTGTTTCCTCTTTGTATGGTCATCCCTCTGTATGTCTTAATCTCCTTCTCTTATAAGAACACCAGTTGGGGAGAGGAGTCAAGATGGCAGAGAAGTAGCAGGCTGAGACTACTTCAGGTAGCGGGAAATCAGCTAGATAGCTTATCTAAAGATTGCAAACACCTACAAATCCAATGGGAGATTGAAGGGAAGAAGAACAGCAATTCTAGAAACAGAAAATCAACCACTTTCTGCAAGGTAGGACTGGCAGAGAAGTGAATCCAAAGCGACGGGAAGATAGACCGCGGGGAGATGGGGCCGGCTCCCGGCAAGCGGCAGAGAACGGAGCACAAAATCGGGACTTTTAAAAGTCTGTTCCACTGAGGGACATCGCTCCAGAGGCTTAACCGGGGTGAAGCCCGCGAGGGGTCAGCGTGGCCTCAGGTCCCGCAGGGTCACAGAAGGATCAGGAGTGTCTGAGTGTCACAGAGCTTACAGGTATTAGAATGGGGAAGCCGGCTACAGAGACAGAGCCGAGGAGTGAGCTCTAAGCTCGGGGTTACCTTGAACCGGTCGCAGGCTCGGTAAGCTTGGAGCGCGGCCGGAGGCCAGGGTGACGGGAGTAATTGGGCGCTATTCTCTGAGGGCGCACTGAGGAGTGGGGCCCCAGGCTCTCGGCTCCTCCGGGCCAGAGACCGGGAGGCCGCCATCTTCATTCCCGTCCTCCAGAACACTACGGAAAGCGCTCAGGGAACAAAAGCTCCCGAAAGCAAACCCGAGCGGATTACTCAGCCCGGCCCCTGGTAAGGGCGGTGCAACTCCGCCTGGGGCAAAGACGCTTGAGAATCACTACAACAGGCCCCTCCCCCAGAAGAGCAACAAGAAATCCAGCCAGGACCAAGTTCACCTATGAAGGAGTGCAGTTTCAATACCAAGGAGAGCAGCATAATTCCAGAGGAGGGGAAAGCAAAGCACGGAACTCATGGCTTTCTCCCCATGATTCTTAGCCTTGCAGTTAATTTTTTTTTCCTTTTTCAATTTTTTTCCTCTTCTTCTGCTAAATTTTTATCCTTTTCTTTTTTAACGTTTTTTAACTAGTTTATCTATTTTTTCCTCTTTATATTTTTTCTTTATTCATTTTCTTCTTTTAATTGTTTCATTTTTTTTTCTTTCTGAACCTCTTTTTATCCCCTTTCTCCCCCCTCACGATTTGGGATCTCTTCTGATTTGGTTAAAGCATATTTTCCTGGTTGGTTAGATTTTAGTTCTTTTATTTCTCCAGAAAGGGCTTTTATTTCTCCAGACAGTGTTCATTTCTTGATTGGATTATTTGTTCTTTGGGTGTTGAGTTTGCTAAGTTCTTTATAGATTTTGGATACTAGCCCTTTATCCGATATGTCGTTTGCAAATATCTTCTCCCATTCTGTCAGTTGTCTTTTGGTTTTGTTGACTGTTTCCTTTGCTGTGCAAAAGCTTTTGATCTTGATGAAGTCCCAATAGTTCATTTTGGCCTTGCTTCCCTTGCCTTTGGCGATGTTCCTAGGAAGAAATTGCTGCTGCTGAGGTCGAAGAGGTTGCTGCCTGTGTTCTCCTCAAGGATTTCGATGGATTCCTTTCTCACATTGAGGTCCTTCATCCATTTTGAGTCTATTTTCATGTGTGGCATAAGGAAATGGTCCAGTTTCATTCTTCTGCATGTGGCTGTCCAATTTTCCCAACACCATTTGTTGAAGAGACTGTCTTTTTCCCAGTGGACATTCTTTCCTGCTTTGTCAAAGATTAGTTGACCATAGAGTTGAGGGTCTATTTCTGGGCTCTCTGTTCTGTTCCATTGATCTATGTGTCTGTTTTTGTGCCAGTACCATACTGTCTTGATGATGACAGCTTTGTAATAGAGCTTGAAGTCTGGAATTGTGATGCCACCAACTTTGGCTTTCTTTTTCAACATTCCTCTGGCTATTGGAGGTCTTTTCTGGTTCCATATAAATTTTAGGATTATTTGTTCCATTTCTTTGAAAAAAAAAATGGATAGGATTTTGATAGGCATTGCATTAAATGTGTAGGTTGCTTTAGGTAGCATAGACATTTTCACAGTATTTGTTCTTCCAATCCATGAGCATGGAATATTTTTCCATTTCTTTGTGTCTTCCTCAATTTCTTTCATGAGTACTTTATAGTTTTCTGAGTATAGATTCTTTGCCTCTTTGGTTAGGTTTATTCCTAGGTATCTTATGGTTTTGGGTGCAATTGTAAATGGGATTAAGTCCTTAATTTCTCTTTCTTCTGTCTTGTTGTTGGTGTAGAGAAATGCAACTGATTTCTGTGCATTGATTTTATATCCTGACACTTTACTGAATTCCTGTACAAGTTCTAGCAAATTTGGAGTGAAGTCTTTTGGGTTTTCCACATAAAGTATCATATCATCTGCAAAGAGTGATAGTTTGATGACTTCTTTGCCAATTTGGATGCCTTTAATTTCTTATTGTTGTCTGATTGCTGAGGCTAGGACTTCTAGTACTATGTTGAATAGCAGTGGTGATAATGGACAACCCTGCCATGTTCCTGACCTCAGTGGAAAAGCTCTCAGTTTTTCTCCATTGAGAATGGTATTCACGGTGGGTTTCTCATAGATGGCTTTGATGATACTGAGGTATGTACCCTCTATCCCTACACTTTGAAGAGTTTTGATCAGGAAAGGATGCTGTACTTTGTCAAATGCTTTTTCAGCATCTATTGAGAGTATCATATAGTTCTTGTTCTTTCTTTTATTAATGTATCACACTGATTGATTTACAGATGTTGAACCAACCTTGCAGCCCTGGAATAAATCCCACTTGGTCGTGGTGAATAATCCTTTTAATGTACTGTTGGATCCTATTGGCTGGTATTTTGGTGAGAATTTTCGCATCTATGTTCATCAAGGATATTGGTCTGTAATTCTCTTTTTTGATGGGATCCTTGTCTGGTTTTGGGATCAAGGTGATGTTGGCCTCATCAAATGAGTTTGGAAGTTTTCCTTCCATTTCTATTTTTTGGAACAGTTTCAGGAGAATAGGAATTAATTCTTCTTTAAATGTTTGGTAGAATTCCCCTGGGAAGCCGTCTGGCCCTGGGCTCTTGTTTGCTTGGACATTTCTTTCTTTCTTTCTTTCTTTCTTTCTTTCTTTCTTTCTTTCTTTCTTTCTTTCTTTCTTTCTTTCTTTCATGATTATCTGTTTTGTGTGTGTTGAATTTGAGGAGTTCTTAAAGATTTTATTTATTTGACAGAGAGACAGAGATCACAGGGAGGCAGAGTAGCAGGCAGAGAGAGAGAGAGAGAAGGGGAAGCAGGCTTCCTGGTGAGCAGGGAGCCCGATGAGGGGCTCAATCCCAGGACCCTGAGATCATGACCTGAGTTGAAGGCAGAGGCTTAACCCACTGAGCCACCCAGGTGCCCCGTTTGAAGATTTCTGATGACTGCTTCAATCTCCTTACTGGTTATGGCTTTGTTCAGGTTTTCTATTTCTTCCTGGTTCCGTTGTGGTAGTTTATATGTCTCTAGGAATGCATCAATTTCTTCCAGATTGTCAAATTTGCTGGCGTATAGCTGCTCATAATATGTTCTTATAATTACTTGTATTTCTTTGGTGTTGGTTGTGATCTCTCTTCTTTCATTGATGATTTTATTTATTTGGGTCCTTTTTCTTTTGGATAAGTCTGGCCAGGGGTTTATCAATCTTATTAATTCTTTCAAAGAACCAGCTCCTACTTTTGTTGATTCGTTCTACTGGTTTTTTATTTGTTTGTTTGTTTCTTGGTTTCTATTTCATTGATTTCTGCGCTGATCTATATTATTTCTCTTCTCCTGCTGGGTTTAGGCTTTCTTTGTTGTTCTTTCTCAAGCTCCTTTAGGTGTAGGGTTAGGTTATGTATTTGAGACCTTTCTTGTTTCTTGAGAAAGGCTTGTACCGCTATATATTTTCCTCTCAGGACTGCCTTTGCTGTGTCCCACAGATTTTGAACTGTTGTGTTTTCATTATCCTTTGTTTCCATGAATTTTTTTCAATTCTTCTTTAATTTCCTCGTTGACCCATTCATTCTTTAGAAGGATGCTCTTTAGCCTCCATGTATTTGGGTTCTTTCCAAATTTCCTCTGTGATTTAGTTCTAGCTTCAGAGCATTGTGGTCTGAAAATATGCAGGGAATGATCCCAATCTTTTGATACTGGTTGAGACCTGATTTGTGACCCAGGATGTGATCTATTCTGGAGAATGTTCCATGTGCACCAGAGAAGAATGTGTATTCTGTTGCTTTGGTATGGAATGTTCTGAATATATCTGTTATGTCCATCTGGTCCAGTATGTCATTTAAGGTCTTTATTTCCTTGTTGATCTTTTGCTTGGATGATCTGTCCATTTCAGTGAGGGGAGTGTTAAAGTCCCCTACTATTATTGTATTATTGTTGATGTGTTTCTTTGATTTTGTTATTAATTGGTTTATATAGTTAGCTGCTCCCACGTTAGGGGCATATATATATAAAATTTTTAGATCTTCTTGTTGGACAGACCCTTTGAGTATGATATAGTGTCCTTCCTCATCTCTTATTATAGTCTTTGGCTTAAAATTTGATTTATCTGATATGAGGATTGCCACCCCAGCTTTCTTTTGATGCCCATTAGCATGGTAAATTGTTTTCCACCCCCTCACTTTAAATCTGGAGGTGTCTTTGGGTCTAAAATGAGTTTCTTATAGACAGTATATTGATGGGTTTTGTTTTTTAATCCATTCTGATACCCTGTGTCTTTTGGTTGGAGCATTTAGCCCATTTACATTCAGGCTAACTAGTGAGAGATATGTATTTAGTACCATTGTATTGCCTGTAAGGTGACTATTACTGTAAATTGACTCTGTTCCTTTCTGGTCTACTACTTTTAGGCTCTGTCTTTTCTTAGAGGACCGCTTTCAATATTTCCTGTAGAGCTGGTTTAGTGTTTATAAATTCTTTTAGTTTTTATTTGTTCTGGAAGCTTTTTATCTCTCCTTCTATTTTCTTTTTTTTTTTTAAGATTATTTATTTATTTATTTGACAGAGAGAGATCACAAGTAGACAGAGAGGCAGGCAGAGAGAGAGAGAGAGAGGGAAGCAGGCTACCTGCTGAGCAGAGAGCCCAATGCGGGACTCGATCCCAGGACCCTGAGATCATGACCTGAGCCGAAGGCAGCGGCTTAACCCACTGAGCCACCCAGGCGCCCTCTCCTTCTATTTTCAATGATAGCCTAGCTGGATATAGTATTCTTGGCTGCATGTTTTTCTCATTTAGTGTTCTGAATATATTATACCAGTTCTTTCTGGCCTGTCAGGTCTCTGTGGATAAATCTGCTGCCAATCTAATATTGTTACTATTGTATGTTACAGACTTCTTGTCCCAGGTTGCTTTGAGGATTTTCTCTTTGTCACTAAGACTTATAAATTTTACTATTAGATGATGGGGTGTGGACCTATTCCTGTTGATTTTGAGGGGGGTTCTCTGCACCTCCTGGATTTTGATGCTTGTTTCCTTTGCCATATTGGGGAAATTCTCTACAATAATTCTCTCCAATATACCTTCTGCTCCCTTCTGTCTTTCTTCTTCTTCTGGAATCCCAACTATTCTAATGTTGTTTTGTCTTATGGTATCCCTTATCTCTTGAATTCTCTCCTCGTGGCTGAGTATTTGTTTGTCTCTCTTTTGCTCAGCTTCCTTATTCTCTGTCATTTGGTCTTCTATATCACTAATTCTCTCTTCTGCCTTATTTATCCTAGCAGTAAGAGCCTCCATTTTTTTATTAAAGATTTTATTTATTTATTTGACAGAGAGAGATCACAAGTAGACAGAGAGGCAGGCAGAGAGAAGGAGGGAAGCAGGCTCCCCGCCAAGCAGAGAGCCCGATGCGGGACTCGATCCCAGGACCCTGAGATCATGACCTGAGCCGAAGGCAGCGGCTTAACCCACTGAGCCACCCAGGCGCCCCACCTCCATTTTTTATTGCACCTCATTAATAGCTTTTTTTATTTCAAC
>NW_019154134.1:6900166-6941186 GCF_002288905.1 Enhydra lutris kenyoni
ACGTGGATGGAACTAGAGGGTATCATGCTTAGCGAAATAAGTCAATCGGAGAAACACAACTATCATATGATCTCCCTGATATGAGGGAGAGAAGATGCAACATGGGGGGTTAAGTGGTAGGAGAAGAGTAAATGAAACAAGATGGGATTGGGAGGGAGACAAACCATAAGTGACTCTTAATTTCACAAAACAAACTGAGGGTTGATGGGGGGAGGGGATTTGGGAGAGGGTGGTGGGGTTATGGACATTGGGGAGGGTCTGTGCTATGGTGAGTGCTGTGAAATGTGTAAACCTGGCGATTCACAGACCTGTACCCCTGGGGATAAAAATATGTTATATGTTTAAAAATAACAATAATAAAATTAAAAAAAAAAAAAAGAACACCAGTTGGATTGTATTAGGGCCTACCTTAATGATAGGTGGTAACTAATGGTCTCAATGGTAACTAAAACCTTATGGTCTCAAAGGTAACTAAAACCTTAAAAACTTTATCTCCAAATAGAGTCACTTTCTGAGGCAGTGGGGGTTGGGGCTTCAACATATGAATTTGAGCATATATAATTGAAACTGTAACATGTAGTAATTGGGGTGACCAAGAGGCAGTCGTAACTCACAGATAACATCTTCCAGACCTCTCCTCTGGCATGGACTGCCTTGTAGCCCCCTGGGATATACCTGTGGTGCTTAGGAGTTTTATAAAGACCCAAGAGTACTGGCAAGTACTCTAGAGTGTTAAGGTCATGAGAACACATGAAGAGAGAAAACTACTGATAAAATGAATTCTTCTCCCAAGTCTTAGAATCCTGGATTTTCAGAGCAGACTGTCTATTTTTTACATTAGTCAGGGAAAGTTGTTTATGCTGCAAGAATAAGCAAGCCCCATATCTCAGTGTTTAAAACAGCAAACTCTGTATGTCCATTAGAGGTAAGCAGGAGCCCAGGGTGATGAAGGCTCTGCCACCCTAAGATGCTGTCATCTCAGCATGGATTTGCAGGGTGTGCAGGAACAGAGGAAGAAGAGAAAGGAGAATCATGCACTACAACTAAATGATCCTCTCACATGGCCATGCCTAATTTCAAGGGGACAAGAACGTAAGATCTTGCTGCATGTCCAAGAAGGGGAGATATTGATGAGCACTAGAAATACTACTGAATGTACATTTTATTTATCACAAATGTGTTCTATAATATTAGAGTAAGGGATTAAAATATTCCATTCCAAAATATGCTACTTTGACATGGGGATTGTTTTGTTGTAGAGGCAGAGGAGAACCAACAGATGCAAAAATGAAGCTTGCTGCATTAGTTTCCCACACGTATTTGCCTTCTTGTAGTTTCCTACTCTCGGAAAGCTAAATTCCTTTTCCTTTGTCTTGTCTGGTCTGCACAAATTTATTGTATTTTTATTAAAATGCTATGTGAGCCCAAGATCTAACCACCTCTTCTAATTACTTTTCATTGAGGTTTCTCCTGAATGATATGCACTGCATGCATTAATAAACTGGTTTTTGCTTTGTTTTGGTTTTTTGTTTGTTTGATGTGGGGCTATATCCCAGGACCCTGGGGTCATGACCTGTGTCAAGGCAGATGCTTAATGACAAAGCCCCCAGGCACCCCTGGAAAATCATTTTTAAAACCATTTTCTCTTTTCCTGATACCTAGGGAACCAGATGGTTCTGATTCTGGGAGCCAGATGTTTGATTCCTTTTCTGACTTATGGCTCTTATATATGTTAATTACAGCTTCTGAAGGAGTGAAGGGAGGTATTCAGGGAAGACTGGGAAAGTAAAGACACTGAGTTTTTACCAGGATGTGTTTGGATCCATAAGGATCTGTTTCTACCTTGGTTTTTGTGGCTGGTTCTGAATTCAGCCAATGCAAGACAAAGTAAGAATGAAAAAAATAAAATATGACTGTAGGAGGCCAGAATGAGAATAACACAAGACGAAAGAATATTCCGGGGATACAAGAAAAAACTTCTTGTTTCCTTGTGCTCCAACAAAGGCTTAACTTTGAAATCCTGCTAACAGTTGGTGTGATGGGTATTAAGTGAAATGTGTGAAGTGAAGTAAGGGGCAAGCTAATATTCAATGAATATTAAAAATAAACAAACAAACTTGTCCAAAGGACTAAAAACCAACTCATGTGTAAATACACACACACACATGAGCCCACTGCCATCATCTCTGAGTCATGGAGGCAGAGAGTTGCTAAGTGTGAAGGTTGTTCCTCTGGGGATATTATGGGCTGACCTTAGGTTCACCACCTTGTTGAGTTTTGCATATTCCTGCTGGCAGTTGTAAAGTGTGGAATTTGTTAATCTGGAATTTTTAAAAAATTTTTTTAATTTAATTCCAATGTAGTTAACGTATAGTGTTATATTAGTTTCAGGGGAACAGTATAGTGATTCAACACATCAATACATCACCCAGTTTCATCATAAGTCTCTCCTTAAACCCCATCACCTATTTCACCCATCCCCTGTCTACCTCCTCTCTAGAACCATTAGTTTATTTTCTAAGAGTTTGTTTCTTGGTTTGTCTCTCTCTTTTTTCCCTTTGCTCATTTGTTTTGTTTCTTAAATTCCACATATGAGTGAAAGCATATGGTATTTGCCTTTCTCTGACTTACTTTGCTTAACATTATACTCTCTAGCTCCATCCATGTTGTTGCAAACGACAAGATTTCATTCTTTCTTATGGTTAAATAATATTCCATTGTGTGTGTGTGTGTGTAACATCTTCCTTATCCATTCATCTATCATTGGACGCTTGGACTGCTCTCATATGACTATTATAAATAATGCTGCAATAAACATAGGGGTGCATGTATACTTTTGAATTAGTGTTTTGTATTTTTGGGGGTAAATGCCTCATAGTGTGATTACTGGATTGTAGGGTAGTTCTATTTTTAACTTTTTGTGGAAACTCCATACTGTTTTCCACAGTAGCATTCCCAGTTTACATTTCCACCAACAGTGCAAGAGGGTTCATTTTTCTCCAAATTCCTTACCAAATTCCTTACCAAACTTAACACTTTTTTGTGGTTTTGATTTTAACCCTTCTGACAGGTGTGATGATGAGTGAAGTTGAGCATCTCTTCATGTGTTGATTGGCCATCCAGATGTCTTCTTTGGAGACATATCTGTATGTCTTTTGTTCATTTTTAAATTGGATTATTTGGGTTTTTTGTGTGAGTTATGTCAGCTCTTTATATATTTTGGGTAATAACCCTTTATCAGAGATGTCGTTTACAAATATCTTCTCCCATCCCCTTGGTTGTCTTTTGGTTTTGTTGCTTGTTTTCTTTGCTATGCAGAAGCATTTTATTTTGGTGAAGTCCCAATAGTTTGTTTTTGCTTTTATTTCCCTTGCTTCAGGACCTATATTTAGAAAAATGTTGCTACGGCCGATGTTGGAGAAATTACTACCTGTCTCTCTTCTAGGATTTTTATGGTTTCAGGTCTCACATTTAGGTCTTTCATCCATTTTGAATTTATTTTTGTGTATGGTGTAAGAAAGTGGTCCAGTCTCACTCTTTTGCATATTTCTGTCTAGTTTTTCCAACACCATTTGTTGAAGAGACTATCTTTGTCTCATTGGGTATTTGTTCCTGCTTTGTTGAAGAATAATGGACCACATAATTGTGGATTTATCTCTAGGTTTTCTATTCTATTCTGATTTTTGTGCTAGTACTATAGTTTTGATTACTGCAACTTTGTAGTATAACTAGAAGTATGAAATTGTGATGCTTCCAGCTTTGTTTTTCTTTTTCAAACAAAACTGCTTTGACCCTTTGGGGTCTTTGTGGTTCCATACAAATTTTAGGGTTGTTTGTTCTAGTTCTGTGAAAAATACTGCTGGTATTTTGTTAGGGATTGCATTAAATGTGTATATTGCTTTGAGTAGTATTTTTTTCTTCTAGTCTATAAGCATAGAACATCTTTCCATTTCTTTGTGTCATCTTCAATTTCTTCCATCAGTGTCTTATAGTTTTCAGAGTATAGGTCTTTCATCTTTTTGGTTAAATTTATTCCTAGGCACTTCATTATTTTTGGTGCAATTGTAAATGGAATTGCTTCCTTAATTTCTCTTTCTGCTACTTCACTATTAGTAGCATTATTAAATAAAAGCATTATTAAATATATTAAATGCAACAGATTTCTGTATGTTGATTTTGTATCCTGAGACTTTAATGAATTCATTTATCAGTTCCACTAGTTTTTTGGTATAGTCTTAAGCATTTTCTGTATATGGTATCACGTCATCTGCAAATAGTGAAAGTTTTGCTTTTTCCTTACCAATTTGGATGCCTTTTATTTCTTTTTGTTGTCTGCTTGCTGTGGCTAGGACTTCCAGTACTATGTTGAATAAAAGTGGTGAGAGTGGACATCCTTGTCTTGTTCCTGATCTTGGGGGAAATGCTTTCAGTTTTTTCCCATTACTATGATGTTGGCTGCGGGTTTTTCTTTTTTTTTTTTTTTTTTAAATTTTTAAAATTTTTTTTTGAGAGACACAGAGCAAGCACAAGCAGGCAGAGGGGCAGAGAGAGTGGGAAAAGGAGGCTCCCTGCTGAACAGATAGACTGACATGGGGCTGGATCCTAGGACCCTGGAATCGTGACCTGAGCAGAAGGCAGACATTTAACCAACTGAGCCACCCAAGCACCCCAGCTGTGGGTTTTTCATATAAGGCCTTTGTTATATTGGGGTATGTTCCCTCTATCCCTATTTTGTTGAGGGTTTTTTTTTTTTTTTAATGAATGGGTTATACTTTGTTAAATGGTTTTTCTGCATCTATTGAAATGATCATATGGTTTTTATAATTTGTTTTATAGGTGTGATATATCACACTGATTGATTTGAGAATATTGAACTACCCTTGCAACCCTGGAATAAATCCCACTTGACCACAGTGAACAACTTCTTTTAATGTATCATTAAAACACCAGTTTCCTGGTGTTTTGCTAAGGATTTTTGGATCTATATTCATCAGATATTGGCTTGTAGTTTTCTTTTTTGGTGGAGTCTTCATCTGGTTTTGGTATCAGGATAATGCTGGCTTCATGGAATGAATTTAGAAATTTTCCTTCCTCTTTTATTTTTTGGAAATTTTGCAAAGAATAGGTATTAAATCTTCTTTATATGTTTGGTTGAATTTGTCTGTGAAGCTGTCTGGTCCTGGACTTTTGTTTGTTAGGAATTTATTGAGTACTGACTCAATTTCCTTTCTAGTAATGGATCTGTTCAGATTTTCTATTTCTTCCTGTTTTAGTTTTGGTAGTTTTATATTTCTAGGAATTTATCTATTTCTTCTAGGTTGTCCATTTTGGGTCATGTAATTTTTCACAGCATTCTCTTACATTTGTTTGTCTTTCTCGTTGTTATTTCCCCTTTTATATTTGTGATTTTGTTTAGTTGGACCCTATCTCTCTCTTTTTAATGAGTCTGGCTAGAGGTTTATCAATTTTTTTGATCTTTTCAAAGAATCAGCTCCTGGTCATTGATCTGTTCTATTGTTTTTTAGTTACTACATCATTTATTTCTGTTCTAATCTTTATTATTTCTTTCCTTCTGCTGGTTTGTGGTTTTGTTTGTTGTTCTTTTCTAGCTCTTTTGGGTATAAGGTTAGGTTGTTTATTTGAGTATTTTGCTTCTTGAAGTAAGCCTATATTACTATAAACTTCCCTCTTGAACCACTTTTGCTAAGTCCCAAAGATTTGAACCATTCTCTTTTCATTTTCATTTGTTTCCAGGGAATCTTTTTTTTTTTTAAGATTTTATTTATTTATTTGACAGAGAGAGAAATCACAAGAAGGCAGAGAGGCAAGCACAGAGAGAGGGGGGGAAAGTAGTCTCCCTGCTGAGCAGAGAGCCCGATGCGGGGCTCAATCCCAGGACCCTAAGATCATGACCCAAGTTGAAGGCAGTGGCTTAACCCACTGAGCCACCCAGGCGCCCCACCAGGGAATCTTTTATTTCTATTTTTGATTTCTTTTTTGACTCATTCATTGTTTAGTAGCATGTTGTTTAACCTCTGTGAATTTGTGGTCTTTCCAGATTTTTTCCTGTGGTTGACTTCTGGTTTCATAGTGTTGTGGTCAGAAAAAAGTGAATGCTATCTATGATTTCAATCTTTTTGAATTTTTTGAGACTTGTGGCCTGAAGAATGTTCCATAAGGGTCTCTGTACCTCTTGGATCTGCAAAGGGCACTCTGTGTCTCTTGGAAGTTTTCAGCTCTTATTTCTTCAGATAAATGTTTTGCCCCCTCTCTTTTCTTCCTCTGGACTTCCTATAATGTGTTTTCATACTTGATGGAGTCACTGAGTTCCCTCAGACTGTTCTCAATTTTCATAATTTTTCCCCCTCATTTGTTCAGTTTGTCTATTACCCTGTCTTCTAGGTCATGATTTCTCTGTTTCATTTAGCCTGCTACTTATTCTATCAAGTGTATTTTTAATTTCATCTGTTGTGGTCTTTATCTCTGATTTGTTTTTATCTCTTTGTTAAGTGTCTTACTGATGTCCTCTATCCTTTTCTGCAGTCCAGTGAGTATCTTTATGATCATTCTTTAAATTCTCTATCAGGCATATTACTTATGTCTGTTTTGCTTAGATCTCTTGCTCTGGTTTGGTCCTATTCTTTCACTTGGATATATTTCTCTGTCATCTCATTTTTTGGTAATTGTCTGTGTCTGTTTTGTATGCAAGATAAGTCAGCTGTGTCTCCTGCTCTTGAAGGTAATGACTTTAGGAAGAAGAGGTCCTGAAGTACCCTGCATTGCAATGTCCCCTGTTTCCCAGGACCTAGTCCTTCAGGGAGTTTCTCCTCTGGAAGTTGCATGTGTCTTATGTTCTTGTCTCTTTTTGCTTCAGTTCAGTGTCTACAGTGACTCTCGTTGCCTGTTGTGTGTAGTAGTTGGTTCCCCGCAGTTGTGGCTTGTTTTTAAACAAAGTACACTCTGGTCTGCTTGCTAATTGAGACCTGGAGCTGCTGTTGGTACTGGCCAGCCTAAGTGGATCTGTAAAGGGCATGTGGGATGGTCTTGCACTTTTAATAAAGCCTCAGGCTTTTGCAGAGCCTGCTACCACCAAAACCTAGGCTTTGCAAAAGGCACAGGTCAGGAGAGGCAATGCTGTGAGGTTTGTATTGATCTTCTGTGGGAGGGCTCTGCATTGCTGGGGCTGAGGCAAGTGTGGCTGGACAGGGCAGATACATTGAAGCATGGGGTGGGGGACTCAGGGCAAGCAAGTTAAGTAGGGAATGTGGGGAAAGTGCTGATTCCCACAGATTGCTATGTGTTTATGCTGGGAGACAGGGGTGGGAAATGGTGCATACCAACTCCTTTGATCCTGGAGGAGTCTTTCTGAGATCCATAGCTCTCCAAGACACTCCCAGTAATAAGTAAATCACTCTCTCTCCCATTTGCCACCAGTGATTTTCTGTCTTTCTTTTTTTTTATAAGATTTTATTTATTTGTTTATTTATTGTTTGTTTGTTTATAGAGTATGCAAGTCAGGGGAGGGGCTGAGGAAAAGGAGAGAGGGAATCAGAAGCAGACTCTGTGCTGAGTGCAGAGCCGGACACAGGGCTTGATCCTACAACATGGGATCATGACCTGAGCTGATATTAAGAGGCAGATACCCAACCAAATGATCCACACAGGAGCCCCTGCCACCCAGTGGTTTTCAAACTGCTGGTTCTCCACTGTATCTGCTCAGGCTTCTTGTCATGCTGTCTGTTTAAGGGTGAGGACTCCACTTCCTAAGGCCCGCAGAGCTCTTCTAGAGCCAAACACCTTATTTTAAGAATTCCAGGCTTCGAGTCTTACTGTTTGTAACTCACAACATCAGGCCCCTCTTGTTTTCAAAGTCAAATGTTATGGGGGTTTGTTTTCCCCATTTTGAGTCCCCAGTGTGATTGTCTGTTTCTTGCCTTCACTATACTCTCAGCTCCCTCCTGTTTGTGGATGGCCATGATCCCCTTAGGTCTCAAATCTCATCTCTGCCTTTTCTCTACCTTTGTTTGTGGGGTTTGTTCTTTTAGTCTTTGGTTCTTTTTCAGAATATTCAAACTGATATGAATGTTATCTAGTAGTATCTGTGGGACGAGGTGAGGTTAGGGTCCTCCTACTCTGCCGACTTCCCGGCAGCACAAGATAGAAAATCTGACTGCACTGATGACTAATGGGTGCTTCAAGGATGGGGTACAGCTGTAGGGGCATCTGGGTGGCTCAGACAGTTAAGCGTCTGCTCATAAGGTTGAAGTGTGGCATAGTTGAACACTTTGTGTTTTTCTCTTTTCCACATATCATCCATTGCCCAGTTACCCAGACTGGTTCCATCATTTGATGCTTTACTTAGTATTTTACTAACACTTTATATTTGCCTGGCATTTTAAAGATTTTTGCTTCTCAAATGTGCTTTTGTTTCTTTTTTGTCTTGTTTTGGTTTTTTTTTTTGTTTTTGTTTTTGTTTGTATCTCAATTTTTTAAAAATTTTTTATTTTTTCAGCGTAACAGTATTCATTATTTTTGCACCACACCCAGTGCTCCATGCAATCCGTGCCCTCTCCAATACCCACCACCTGGATCCCCCAACCTCCCACCCCCCGCCCCTTCAAAACCCTCAGATTGTTTTTTCAGAGTCCATAGTCTCTCATGGTTCACCTCCCCTTCCAATTTCCCTCAACTCCCTTCTCCTCTCCATCTCCCCTTGTCCTCCATGCTATTTGTTATGCTCCACAAATAAGTGTTGCTTTTGATTAAGAATGTAAAAAGTGTTTTTTTAAAAGGTAGAAATCTAGTTCTTCAAGGGAAATAATTGAAGAAAGGGAGTTAGATTCTTTCCTTGGCCATGAATGGGAGAATCTATTGTATGTATCAACTAACCAAAAAAGACCAGCTTTTGACCTGCCTGTTTTCATGAAATGATTGTGTCGGGGTGTGTGTGTGTGTGTGTGTGTGTGTGTGTGTATACATACTTATATATTTATTTATGTATGTATTTGTTTGTTTGTTTATCTAGTTCTGCCTGCTAAGCCTGAGAACATTTCATGTGTCTTTTACTATGAGGAAAATTTTACTTGCACCTGGAGTGCAGAGAAAGAAGCCAGTTATACCTGGTACAAAGTAAAGAGAACTTAGTAAGTATGGGAGCTTGTGTGCTATCAGTGGGAGTAAGGGAAGGAGGCAGAGGCTCCTGGGTCATTCATGATTCGAGTCACTTATGAAATGAAAGGTTTTCTTCATTATAGCTTCTGGTTGACCCCTATTTGTGTCCAGTGTCTAGGGTGACATCTTGGCTGCTATAGCCATGTGACAGTATCTGCAGCTACGGCGGTGGGAGGAGGAAGATATAGCTTCATGATGACCTCTTCCGAGAGGAACTGACTTGGCTGAGAGTGGTCACCAGTTATAAGCACAGTGAAAAAATCTGTTTATTTACTATATTCAGCTATATTTGTCCTCTTTCCAGAATGTGCCATAAAACTGTTCCTTCTTCATGAACTCAGTTACAGTAAGTGGTGTTATAAACCCATAACTGGGAGACACATTTTTCTCAGTCTGCCACTAATTTGCTGTGTGACCCCTGTCAAACAATATTCCACCAGAACAGTGATTCCCAAAATTTTCACTATCTCAAGCATCCCTTTTTATTCTAATTCTATTAGAATAAAAATTTGAAAATTTTTATTATAATCCTAGCCAAAAGCTAGATGTTTTAGTGACTATGTGCAGGGAATTTTTTGAAATTTTGAAAATAGCTCATGAAACACTTTATTTCCTTCATGTTCCCTAAGAATAAGGAAACCCATGTTAGGAAATATTGAAAGATGATCTTTTAACTTTTTCCATTTCAGAAAGAGAGCTTGTAATTCCAACTTTTTGTTTTGTTTTGTTTTTAAATACAAGATCTCATATATGTTCTTTTTTTCCCCACACCTTGAAAATTGGTAACTAGTGTTATCAGGGAAGTCTACTTCATGCTTTGCAGTAGAAGAAAAGGAAAAAAGCAAACACTATTCTTTGCAGTACTCATGTATCCGTGATATATCAGGGAGATGATTTAAAATAGAGGGCAGGAAACTTTTCCTATGAAGGGACAGACAGTAAATATTTTAGGCCTAGAGGAGACTGGATCTCTTTGAAACGACTGAATACTACTACTGTTGCAGGAAAGCTGCCACAGATACAGTATGTAAACCAAGGGACCAGACTGTTCAATAAAACTTTATCTGTGAACACTGAAATTTGAATTTCATATAATTTTCACACACCACAAAGTATTTTTCTTTTTCTGTGTTTTCCGCAACCACTTAAAAATATAAAACCTGTTCTTAGCCTCTGTGCCTTACAAAAAGAAGAGATGGGCTGTATTTGGTCAGCAGGCCTAGTTTGCTGAGTCCTGCTTCTGAAGATCAGAGTGATAAAGGCCCACTAATCCATGATCCAAGTGTCTTACCTTCTCTCAGACTTATTTGTTCGAGGCCCGGTGTTGAACAGAAAGTACCAGTAGAATGTAAATCTGGAAACCTCAACAAGTGTACTCCTATTTTTCTTTTCTTTTCTTTGTTTTTTTTTTAATTTAATTTTATTTATTTATTTGACAGAGAGAGATCACAAGTAGGCAGAGAGGCAGGCAGAGAGAGAGGGGGAAGCAGGCTCCCTGCTGAGCAGAGAGCCTGATGTGGGGCTCGATCCCAGGAGCGTGGGATCATGACCTGAGCTGAAGGCAGAGGGTTAACCCACCGAGCCACCCAGGTGCCCCCCTATTTTTCTTTTTTAAGGAGTCATCCCCCCCTCCTTCCATCACTCCCTATGGATTATCATTATTCTCACCCATTGGTCCTGTAGAAGTAGGAAATATACCCGAATGTTCTTTTTTTTTTTTCTTTCTTTCTTCTTCAGATTTTACTTATTCATTTAAAAAAGAGACAGAGAGAGCGTGGGCAGGGGGAGGGCAAGGTAGAGGCAGGGGTGGGAAGGAAAGGGACAAGCAGACTCCCTGCTGAGCGGGGAGCTCAACGTGGGGCTCTGTCCCAGGAGCCTGAGATCTTGACCTGAGCTGAAGTCAGATGGTGCCTCACACCAGGGTGTTCTCAGGTCTGTATACAACCCCTGTAGTTGGCTCCAGGCCTGCTGGGCTCTCCAGGACTCCCAGACTGGTTTGTAGTTTTGTAAGTTTATCACTGAGAATATCTCTTCCAGGTAGAATGGGAGCATTTCTTGTGGATGGTCAACCCTGAGAATAGATGGTGGTGGGTCAGTGGTATGAACAAAAATGTACTGATGCTCAGAAATGATAGGAATGGATTTTTCCTTGAGAAGGAATAAGGAGACTTGGGATGCCTTCAGGGAGGGAGTGACTTTTGAACTGAGGTATGAAGGAGCCCTTGAGGCACAGAAAAGGGAAGAAAGGTTATTTCTTAGAGTTTACAGCATTAATAAAGGCAAAAATATTCAGCTACAGTGATAGTACTCATAACAATGATAGCAACATTTCACTGTTAGACCCAGTGGCTGACATTTTATTTTATTTTATTTATTTATTTTTTTTATTTGACAGAGATCACAAGTAGGCAGAGAGGCAGGCAGAGAGAGAGAGGAGGAAGCAGGCTCCCTGCCGAGGAGAGAGCCCAACTCGGGGCTCGATCCCAAGACCCTGGGATCATGACCTGAGCCGAAGGCAGAGGCTTTAACCCACTGAGCCACCCAGGCGCCCCGTGGCTGACATTTTAAAAGAACTTTATGCATATGAGCCCATTTCATCCTCATAACAGTGCTATGTCCTAGGTACAATACTATTCTCATTTTAGAGATGAGAAAACTCAGGCACAGAGAAGTTAGGAAACTTACCCAAGGCACAGAATTCAAACCTGGTCGGCTTCCAGAGCTTGTGCTTGGAACCATGACCCAACAGTGCTCTGGAGGCTGTTTTTGCACTGCTCAACAATAGTAGAAAGCCTTTAAAGTCTTTTCTACTTTCAAAATTCCATGCTTCTGTACATTTAAGCTTTGCTCCATTGGGCCCAGCCCCAGCGAATATTGGCATCTTGCAAAGTAGGATGTTTCCTGCCTATTTCATCTCCTATATCATCATCTCCCAGCCATGGGGACTAGGGCTGTTACCCACCCATTGGATTCCTACCAATCTTTGTACTTATCTTCATTAAGTTATAGCTTGATAGGACTTAAGTTATCTTTATGCCCAGGAAAAAAATTTAATGAGTTTTCTGAAAATAATATATGGCAGTGATAAAAAATCTATCTGAAAAATATAAAGGCTAGAATCTGGTGTTTTCAGGATCCTAGTCAGTATTTCTTACCAATAGGAAATGTATCACAAGCATAGATTTTGCTGGACTTACAGAGTTCCAAGGAAGTCTCTATGGCTCATAACATCTCAGGCAAGAAACGGGTAACTTTGATTTCTCCTTGGAAGAGATGAGGAAGGAATTTGGAGAAAGGAGCATCATATTTGAGATGATATAGTCCTTAAGAGAAACCCAGAGTGAAACTAATAAATACATGCTTAATATATTAAGTATGGCTTTGTTTCCAAACTACTGTACTAAACTCATGTTGAATTGCTTTTTCCTTCAAAGCTCTTATGGATACAAAAGTGATATTTGCCCAACTGATAATTCTACAAGGGGAAATCATGCTTCTTGCTCCTTTCTTCCTCCAACTATAACAAACCCAGATAATTACACCATTCAAGTGGAAGCTCAAAATGCAGATGGTACAATTAATTCTGATATAACACATTGGAACTTAGATGCCATAAGTAAGTATCATTTTTTATTTGTATATACTCTTATTATTAAAAGATAACCCCTCCCCTCTTTTTCTCAGAAGAGATGTAAACTCAAAGCTCAAGGAGATAGTAGGTATACCAAGGGTTGTGGATATGTATGAGGGTTCCTTTCTCTCCACATCCTCACCAATGCTTGATATTTCTTGTCTTTTTGATACTAGTCATTCTCACTGGTATGAGGTGATATCTCTTTGTGGTTTTGATTTGCATTTCTCCAATTATGAGTGATGTTGTGCATCTTTGCATGTATCTTTTGGTCTTCTTTTTATCTTTGGAAAATGTCTAATCAGGTCTTCTGCCCATTTTTAAATTCAAATTGTGTGTGTTTTTTTTGGTTTTGAGTTGTATGAGTTCTTCATATATTTTGCATATTAGCCCATAATTGGATATATCATTTGCAAATGTCTTTACCCATTCACTAAATTGCTTTTTCATTTTGTTGATGATTTTCTTCACTGTGCAAATGATTTTCTTCACTGTGCAAAAGCTTTTTATTTTGATGAAGTCCAATAGTTTGTTTGTTTTTGCTTTTATTTCCCTTGCCTGAAGAGACGTATCTATGAAGAGAAAAATGTTGCTAAGACCAATGTCCAAGAGATTGCTTTGTTTTCTTTAGTAGTTTTATGGTTTCAGGTCTCACATTTAAGTGTTTAACCCATGTTGAGTTTATTTTTGTACATGGTGTGATAAAATGGTCCAGTTTCATTCTTTTGCATGTAGCTGTCTAGTTTTCCCAGCCATTTATTGAAGAGACTGTCTTTTCCCCATTGTATATTCTTGCCTTCTTTGTTATATATTAATAGATGATATAAGTTTGTGTTTCTTTCTGGATTCTCTATTCTGTTCCACTGATCTATGTGTCTGTTTTTATGCCTATGCTATATTGTTTTGATTACTATAGCTTGAAGTCTTGAATTGTGATACCTTTAGCTTTATTCTTGTTTTTTCAAGATTGATTTGATTATTTGGGGTCTTTTGTGGTTCCATACATATTTTAGTATTTTTTTTCCAGTTCTGTGAAAAGTGTTGTTGTTATTTTGATAGGGACTGCATTAAATCTGTATTTTGCTTTGGGTAGTATGGGCATTTAAAACATTATAATTCGTCCAATCCATGAGCATGATATATCTTTTCAGTTGTTAGTCTTGTCTTCAATTTCTTTCATCAGTGTCTTGTAGTTTTCAGAGTACAGGTCTTTCACTTCTTTGTTTATATGTATTCCTAGGCATTTTATTCTTTTTTATGCAATTGCAAGCGGGATTGTTTTCTTAATTTGTCTTTCTCCTACTTCATTACTAGTGTATAGAAGTGCAACAGATTTCTGTATATTAATTTTATATCCTCCAATCTTGTTAAAATCATTGTTTCTAGAATTTCTAATGCAAGAGGATATATGCTGATTGAATAGTGTTATTTAAGAAGACAATGGTTTTGGGGCACCTGGGTGGCTCAGTGGGGTGAACCTCTGCCTTCAGCTCGGGTCATGATCCCGGGGTCCTGGGATCGGGCCCCGCATCGGGCTCTCTGCTCAGCAGCGGGGAGCCAGCTTCCTCCTCTCTCTCTGCCTGCTTCTCTGCCTGCTTGTGATCTCTGTCTGTCAGATAAATGGGTGAAATCTTTAAAAAAAAAAAAAAAAAGGACAACGGTTTTATTTAACTTAATATTAATTTTGTTTAAAAAATACACAAATAGGGGCACCTGGGTGGCTCAGTGGGTTAAAGCCTCTGCCTTCGGCTCAGGTCATGATCCCAGGGTACTGGGATCGAGCCCCGCATCAGGCTCTCTGCTCAGCGGGGAGCCTGCTTTCTCCTTTCTCTCTGCCTGCCTCTCTGCCTGCTTGTGATCTCTCTGTCAAATAAATAAATAAAATCTTAAAAAAAAAATACACAAATACTTACATAGAAAAAAGCCTGGAAATACACCAGAACATTACAGTGGCTCTGGTTTATGGCATTATGGAGGATTTAAATTTTTCTTTCTTTTTTTTTTTTTAAGGGTTTATTTATTTATTTGATAGAAAGAAACACAGCAAGAGAGGGAACACAAGCAGAGGGTATGGGAGAGGGAGAAGCAGGCTTCCTGCTAAGCAGGGAGTCCGATGCAGGGCTTGTTCACAGGAACCTGGGATCATGACTTGAGCCGAAGGCAGATGTTTAACGACTAAGCCACCCAGGCACCCCTAATTTAAACTTTTTCTTTGTATTTTTCCATATTTAAAAAAATTTTTGGAATGAGCATATGCTACTTTTAAAACAAGAAAAATATTATGTATTTTGAAAGAGAAAGATTTTGAGTGGTAATGTTTGTAACATTCAAGGGAAGTGAGAGATGCTTTCTACTGGACACTTTTGGGGGTTGAGGAAAGAGAGGTTGAAGGGAGTGGAGATAAGGGAAACAGACCATTTTCTAGTTGTGTGATCTCTTCTTTTGACCTCCTTTCTTCTTGGCATAAGATCTGAATCACTCAGTAAAAGGTGCATTTGCAGAAAAGTCATAGAAATGTATCTTCTCCTCACTGGCCATTCTTTTTTTGGTGGTGGGGGAGGGGTGGGAGAAACAGGTGTGGCACCATTCCTTTTGCCCTGCCTTCCCAATGCCATCTGCATATAGCCAGCTACAAAATATGCATTATCATTTCCTTTCTAGTTTTCTTTTTTTCAGTTTTAGATGGATGTTATTAGCATTTTCTGATCTTTTTGCATATATGAGAAAATTTATGATGATTTTTATTTTCAGTGAAAATTGAACCACCTGAGATTTTCAGTGTGCAATCAGTTTTGGGCATCAAACGAATGCTTCAAATAAAATGGATAAGGCCTGTGTTGGCTCCTCTTTCATCTACTTTAAAATATACTCTTCGATTCAGAACAGTAAATAGTGTCCGCTGGGTAAGTTATGCCATTATGATGTTTCTATTAGAGGGCCCAGAGAAGAATATTATTGATAACCTTTTTTTGACCCGGAATAATTTCTCCCCCCATTTTCTACCTTAAAAATGGAAGACAGACAATAGTGAGTACTTTTCATCCCAGTTTCCGTTTTCGGCCTTTTAGAATGTATAAGTGTTTCACTGTAGGCATCTTGCATTCTGAGCACACTTTAATAAGCACCATTTATTAAAAAGTGAGAAATTTACTTTTGCATTCTGCTCTGATTTATGTCTAGATGTGTTGGTGGCCAGAGATTCTACAGCTTGGCCAATTCCTATTTTACTTTTTCAAACTTTTATGAAATTGTGATATATGACATATTTAGAAAAGTGAACAAAACCTAAATATTACATTTAATAAATTATTATCAAGTAAGCACTTATGTTAAAAACCAGTGAGGTCCAAAATAGCATGCCAAGGTCCCCGGCCGTCCTTTCCTGAAGGTAATCGCCATATGTCCCTAGAGCTTTTGTTTAGATTTTTCATGGTAAATACTTCTTCACTTTTTCTTATGGGTTGGCCATTTAAACCTGCATCCCCAAACAACATAGTTTGAGACGTTACATAATGGGAATCCATATATTTTGTGTTTTGTAAATATTTGGCTTCTTTCAATATTGCACTTTTAAGATTCTTCCATGTTATATAATCCTGGAGTTTATATATTTTCATTGTTGCTTAGTACTCCATTATATAAACACAGAGGAATCATGGCTTTAATTTGCATTTACCTGACTTTTAATGAGCTCATTTACCTTCTCAGGTGTTTATTGGCTATTTGGAGTCCTTCTTTGTGAAATGTTAAGTTTTTGCACGTTTTTTTTCTAGTGGGTGGTCTGAGTTTTAAATTGACTTGTAGGAGTTTCTTATATATTTTATTTATGAGTTTTTTGTTTATTATGTGTGTTGCAAATACTTCTGACTAGTGGTTTGCCTTTTAACTCTTCTAATGGTTATTTTGGAGCAGAACTTCTTAATTTTAATATTATCAAATTTTCTCAATCTTTTCTTTTATCCATAAAGTCTTATATCTTAAATCGTTTCTAACCTCAGAGTTTAGAGGGTATTCCCATATCTCCATCAATGCAACCTGAAATTATATCAAGTTTTTTTTGTAACCACTAAATATTATTGACTCTTAATTATCTCCTAGCCAGTTAAATCAGTTAAATTTTCAGGACTTTTTCCCTCCACACAAGATTTTCTAGGAAAACACATGTCTACTATCTTATAACTTGTTTATTAAGGTAAGTGTAGGTGTTTTATTTATTCTTGTTGTATTTCTTCATGTTGGTTATACCCATCATTTCAGCCAATTTAGAGTCTTTATTTTATCACCCAAAACATACATTTAACTTTTTACTTTCTAACTTTGTAATATTTTTGGCTTGGATCACTCTTATTTCTATATCTTTATCTGATAGTTAATAAAAACAGATCTGTCCATCTGTGACTATGTCAGAGCCCTGTGGCAAAACATTAGAGACTACTCAGAGATATCAACCTCTTTTTCTTTGAGTGTGGCCATTTATCAGATTTCTGTGAATATACCGAATTACCACTATAATCATTCAGCCCATCTTTTTCCAACTTGTCCATGACACTATTGCTAGATTCCCCTTTGCTGAAATTCAAAGATACTTTATCTATTGCATTGTCTCTTAACCTAGAACCCTTTCAGAAAAGAAAGGTGGTTAAGTTTCACTTGTCTTGTATTTAACACAAGAGAAACAATGATGTCCACTCCTCTCAGCTTCCTTTCCATGCCAGCTCTGGAATCATTCTACTAGTACTTGACTACATGTAACATAAGACTCATTAATTTGTAGTTTTGGGAAACATAGAAGGGAACCTCTAGACAAGGCAATTCCTGGCAGAGCATAAACTCATCTTCCTTACATCACATATTATAGTCTAAGTAAACATGAGGACTTGCTAGAGTGGTGTGCCCTTGGGTTTATTCTCTTTGTCTGAGCCTAGAGTCCTATGGCTGCTGAGATAGGATTCAACAGGAAAAATGAACCAAGATCTCTGTTTCTCTAGAAAATTACTGAGCCATGCACAACACTAAGTGAGATCAGCAGGTGTAAACTACCGGAGCATACAGCATCCTCTAGGCCACTTCTTTGGCAAACCCACCTACATCAGCACTCTTCTTAGCTTTATTCCTTCCAGTCCCTGAGATGAGAGGTCCTCTCTCCTGCTCTTGTGAAGGAAATGAGAGGGAAAGTGGAATGTGTATTTAGTGTCTTTCTCCTTTCAGTTTTCAGACAAAATCAGTTCTAAATGCAATTACACCAACCCAACCTTTCCATGGAAAAATGTCCAAATGTTTAACCCTCCAAGACCTGCTGCTTATCAATCCCTCCAACCTCATCATTATCCTGCCCTTGATTCTCTAGTAGTTCTAAATTGCTAGTTTCCCTTATGTCATGTTGTTTCACTATTCTGTCTCATTTTTGCACCTCTTACCCTTTCCCAAACTTTGCTGAATCTGTTCATGTCTCAGAACTCAGTTCTGACATATTTCCTTCTGAGAACCTGAGCTAGGTGCTCCTTCTCTGTCACTGCACTTAACCCTCAGCACAGTCATTTAAAGTTATCTCTCTGTGCATTAGACTGTAAAAAAAAAAAAAAAAAAAAAACAAAACCCATACGGCCATATAGCAAGACTTACATTTGTATGATGCTATATGGGTTGCAAAACGCTTTCTTATACTCCCGACTATTTAATCCTTGCATTTATCTTGTCAATGAGGCATCACTATTCTTCCTTTTACAGATTAGGAAATTGTGATGTAGAGAGCTTAAATCACCTGTCCAAGACTACAAGTTTTGTAGGTTGCAAACCTGAGCCCAGGTTATCTGACCCTAGGTTGTCACTCATTTGACCATGTTTTAGCAACCTCCAGACCATCTTTCTGTTGCCTATTCTTTTTTTTTTTTTTTTTTTTCTGTTGCCTATTCTAAGGAGCTTCTGCCTGTATAAGTCCCAACCATATAAACACTCTGCCAAAGATCTCAAGACTGTTTTGAGAGTTTGATTTAGGCTTAGGCTTTGTACCAACACTTTTGACTCATCTTTTAAAACATAAACACTTTGGGCAAGCTAGGATTTGGCACAAAGTACCAAAGATTGTTAGAAACAAACCTGAAGTTAATTAGTATTTTATTAGGAGCCCGTTGTCTGTGTTGAGCTGGGAAAGTTTTAGTTAAGCTCGTATAAGGAGGATCAGTTTGTTCTGGACCCTGTAAGGGCCAAATGCACTTGCCCAGACAAAAAAGCCAAACTAAAAAAAGCCTTTCAGGCAGGCACACTGAAACACTGAGCAGAATTTTTTTTGTTTGTTTGTTTGTTTTGCTTTAGCGGTAGAGCTGAAAAGAACATTCTTGCATAGTTACATTAGACAGAGCTTTCTGAGAATGAATGCGAGGACCCCCAACACACAAGCCAAGCATGCGCTTGAGGAGGCTAGTAAAGCAGGAAGAAAACTTCAAAAGATCATTTTAAAAGAATATTATATATTTAAAAGAGCATAAAAGGAAAACAGAACTTTATTAGACTTCCTTGTACTTATTTTGTAGATTAATATGGTTTTCATTTTGATTCATGTATGGAAGTCACCATGTGGTTGCCTTTCTCCCAAAGATCTTAATCTGGTTTCTCCTGGGCCCCATAACTAGGCTTAAACTGCAGAGGCTACTCTCCTGGAGAGGATGGGTTGTCCCAGTGACCCTGTTCTGCCATTGCAACATTTCTAGGGGTGACTGGAGGAGGGAGCTCAAGGAACTTTGGATTCAGCATGAAACGATCCTCACCTTTGGCTCCTACATCCTTTTCCCAGCACCATCTTACTAGGCTGGGAGCTCACAAGTGTCCATTTGCAGCTGGGATGCTCAGCTTTTTGCCACATAGACACATTGTCATTTTGCCCAGTTTCCTTTAGGCCTAACACCTATCATTCTATGCTTATTTTCACAGCTGTTATATACATATAGGAAATGTCAGAACTTCCTTCTCTCACAAGATTTTATGGGACTAGTGGGAATCCTCACAAAATAGATATGCCCATTAGTGCAGTTTATTAATTAATTCAATATGAGTTCATATAATCCAACAGCTGAAAGTTCTTATTGCAGCAACAGTGATCATGCTCAAAAACAAGTCTCTGAATTTTTAGTTTCGCTTGGAAAATTGGATCCAGAAGGGACTTTAGAGACTATATAAAGCAATGTGTTCATTTTACTAGTGAAGATACTGAGGTCTAGAAAGGAGAAGTGATTTATTTACCTCTCTCTCTCCATAGCACAAAAGAATGTCAAAATGAATGCATGCATCCAGGCTGCTGAGATCCTTGGCAGCCCTACTGGTCACCCAAAGACCAATAATTTGCTGTGGAAAATTTGGGTAAAGGGAAAGGGTCTAGGAGGGATGAAATCTGTGCTCTGATCTCAGTTCTGCTCATAACAAACCCTGAGGTAATCCATGGTCACTTAACTTTTGAGGTCTTGTCCATGACCTGAGTTTGAATGTGATGCCACTAAGGAATGTCTCTGTTGCCTACTTTTATGTAAGGCCTTATATCTAGGTGTTGGAGTCATCTGCTGTTTTTAAACTGAGACCTGGGTTGCCTGGGTCCTAGGACTCCACCTTGTATTTTCCAAAACAACAAGACTACTCATTCACGTCCAGCCCAGGGGCAGGGACCTCTGCCTTCCAAGTATAGAGAGAGGAATTGGGGAGGGTGGTGGTTCGTGGGGTGACTCACATCTGCTCAGGCACAAATGATCCCCGGGCATGCGTGGAAGTTTATTTATGAAAATTATATTTTTTAAAACTCGAGGTACAGTGCTTCTAGTTCTAAAATGATTGAGGAATGGAGAGGAAAAATGGAAAGATAAAAGAGGTCTCCCATCTAGCTCAGGTTTATCTCTGTCTTTTAGATGGAAATCAACTTCACCAAAGAAGATATCGATAGAGATGAGACCTACAACCTCACAGGGCTGCAGGCTTTTACGGAGTATGTTGTAGCTCTGCGATGTGCCCCAGCGGAGTCCATGTTCTGGAGTGCTTGGAGCCAAGAGAAAGTGGGAACAACTGAGGAAGAAGGCAAGCTGGTCCCTTGCAATTTCTTTTCTGCCTGGTCTGGTTTCGGGTGACCTGGGCCTAGCCTTATTGGGTTTCATCAAACTCTGTACTTGGGAATCATGGACTCTGGCAGTCTGTACATTCCTTCTCCACAGGGCACTCACTGTGCCCAGCTGAGCCCACACGGTAAGCCAGCCTTCCTCAGATGGCCTTAGTTAGCATCTTTTTGCCCCAAAGGCAAAAGAGCACATCTTTAATACTCTTAGAAACTTCTTATACTATATGTGAAGTACTGTAATATTATTTAAAGATATCCTATGATAAATTAAAGCTGTATATTGTAAACCTTGGAGCTACCACTTAAAGATAAATAAAGGTATAATTAATGAGGAAAAAAAAGTAGGTTCTTAATGACAGTGAGGGAAAGATAAAGGAACCATACAATGAGTGAATGCTTGCTGTGAGTGAGGTTTGGTGTTCAGAGTAATACTTTAACTCTGTGGGGTTGGCTAAAATCCCAGCCTGGCTATGGAGTGACTTTGGGCTAGATACCTATCTCTAAGCCTTACTTTTCTCATTATTTACTCCCCCTTTCCACAATAGAATACAATTTATAAAACTAAGTTAAAAGTAGTACCTACTTTTGGGGCGCCTGCGTGGCTCAGTGGGTTAAGCCTCTGCCTTCGGCTCAGGTCATGGTCTCAGGGTCCTGGGATCGAGCCCCGCATCGGGCTCTCTGCTCAGCGGGGAGCCTGCTTCCCTTCCTCTCTCTCTGCCTGCCTCTCTGCCTACTTGTGATCTCTCTCTGTGAAATAAATAAATAAAATCTTAAAAAAAAAAAAAGTAGTACCTACTTTTTGGTGATATTTTAAAAATTCAATGACATAATGTATTTAGCTTACAATAAACATTCAATAAATGCCAGGCTTCCTATTATTTTTATTAAACCTTCTAGGAGCCCTATAAATGATGTGGAATCACCCACTTGGTGGTGAAGGAGCTGAGTTTCAGAAGTATTAGCCAATTGCTCAGGTCACTCAGCATGGGTTACTGTTCTTTGTAAATCAAGTCTTGCCTTGCACCTCCCCCTCAGCAGTAATAAATGTTTGATGAATGTATCAGTTTCCCATGGCCACTGTAACAAATTATCACAAATTTAATGACTGAAAACAACACAATTTTTTTCTCTTACAGTTCCGGAAGTCAGAAGTCCAAAACAGTTTCACCGGACTAAAGTCAAGGTGTTAGCAGGGTTGTTACCTTTTAGAGACTCTGAGAGTAGAATATGTTTTTTTTATTGTTTCCAGCTTCTAGTGGTTGCCTGTGTTCCTTGGGTTTTGGCCCCTTCCCCCATCTACTAAACATATCGCTCTGATCTCTGTGTCCATCATCATGTCACTTTTTTCTCCTCTTCTGTGTCAAATCTCTTTGCTTGACTCTTATAATGACCTTTGTGAAAATATTTAGGGCCCACCCAGATAATCCAGGATAATCTCCAGTTTATGATCCTAACTTAATCACATCTGCAAAGTCCCTTTGGCCATACAAGGTAACATTACCAATGGCAGGGATTAGGACTTAGATCTTTGGGGTATATTTTTCAGCCTAACATGATGAATGAATGAATGAGTAGTTGAACACTTGGTATGTCCACACATCTTTTGTAATAAGGAGAAGAAATGTAAAATGTTCATCCTTCTAACCTTCTGAAGTTTTACTCTCCCTGAATTTCTCCCAACCACACACCCGGCCATAATTTCAGTCATATTCTCTTAAATCTTATTCTGTTTTACAGCCAAGTACCACACAAGTTTCAGGTAACATTTGCAATCAATTTCTGTGCTCCCTAGTGCATTTGACAATAATTTATTCCTCTGAATCTTGCTTGAGTTTCCTATGAGACAAAGTTGGTACTAATAGGTGTTCAGCACAATTGCCCATATGATCAGATGTCTGGGAATAATCCAGTATCTTCTGAATTTTGTAGCTCCCACTGGAGACGTTCATGTTAGTACAGTCTACACTACCCATTGGTAGATGTGGTTACACAACATGGGTTCATGCAGCACATGGGAAATTGGACTAGATGACTTCTATTTCTTTTTTTTTTTTTGAAATTCATTTATTTGAGAGAGATGTAGAAAGAATGCAAGCACAGAGGGAGAGCAAAAGGAGAAGCAGACTCCCTGCTGAGCAGAGAGCCTAATGTGGGGCTCCATCCCAGGACCTTGAGATCATGACCTGAGCCAAAGATAGAGGATTAACAAACTGAGCCACCCAGGCACCCCAGGCTAGATAATTTCTAAAGGCTCTTCTCACCCATAGATTCCATTCATCTATGCCACTCAGGCATCTAGTTTTCTATGCCAGGCTCTAGCAGTCCAAGAAAAAAAATCACAGAAAATTCCAAATCTTTATGTCTAAGTACTCAGAACAGTACCTTACAAATGGTAAGGGCTATATAAATTTTACAACAATAGAAATGCAGACACGATAAAAGAAAACTAGTTTGTGGATCTCGTGTAACTTTTGATTAAAATTACATATAATATTTGGGAACACATTTACATTCTATAGACATCACCTCAAAGTGTCTAATGAATACAAATATAATAGTTTACAAATACTAAACAGCACATAAATTACACAGCAAAAAAAAAAAAAAAATGGCCCATTGGTTATAATCTGTAGGAGTAGTCAGTTGTTGTCTGTCTTAACTGAGCCCTCCCTTTTAAAGGATTAGAAGGCAATACATGTAGTATTGTTGAGTGACGTGTCCTCTGCCTTTGCTACACCTTCTAGCAAATGGTCTAAGAGATTAGGTTCTACTTCAGGTATAACACTGTTTTGCACTGCCCTCCTGCCACCCTATAGCTGGCAGTCTTCTCTCCAGTGGCCTCCTCATGCCACTGTGGCTCTGGATCTTCTGTTAACTCATGACAGCCCAGCCACTCCCTCATGTCAGTTTCTGTTTCATCCACTTGTTTTGCTGCCAGAAACAAGATTTACTGTTTCAGCTGATTTGTTATTTTGGCTAGTTGGACTAGAATTCATTAGCAGAGCCCTAGATGCTGGTGTTGTCTGTGCCTGGGGCTGATTAAATCAACCACTTATTTTTCAAAGTCACCGCTGTAGAACTTTTGCTTTTGCTTCTCTTCATTTTTTTCAGGATCCCAGAGAAAATTGATGAAGAAGCTCCCCCTTGGCCCCCAGCAAATCCTAATTTCCCATTTTCTAATTCATAAACAATTTGTTTCCCTATTTCACAACGGAACGCCAGTTATTTAATACACACCACCTCAAACCATTTCTAATTGCTTGAAATTTTCTCTTCTTTTCTTTTTTTTTAAGATTTTATTTATTTATTTGACAGACAGAGATCACAAGTAGGCAGAGAGGCAGGCAGAGAGAGAGGAAGGGAAGCAGGTTCCCTGCTGAGCGGAGAGCCCGATGCGGGGCTCGATCCCAGGACCCTGGAATCATGACCTGAGCTGAAAGCAGAGGCTTTAACCCACTGAGCCACCCAGGCGCCCCGAAATTTTCTCTTCTAAGAAGAGAAACATTATTTATTTTCATTTGGATTTTAATAGATTGATTATTAGGGCGATTTATCCACATTTAAGCATATAAGGACACAGATGTAATTATGTTCTGATATTCTGATCCTGGCTTTATTACCTAAAATCTTGTAACACTGAAACATACATCTCTGTGTTTCAGAAATGGTGATGATATTACTACCATGCCTAATTATAAGGGTGTGGCAATTAAATGAGGCAAATCAGGTAAAATGCTTAGTATAGTGACACTTGGCTAAAAGTTAACTGTTCTTATTAATTGGTCTTCAGCAAAGCACCAGGGCATGTCTGAGGTGTCTGACTGGTGGTAGTTGTGGATATTCCCAGACTGTAATGGAAGCAACATAGCATCAAATTGTTGCTAATGTGTTCAAAGAATTGATGCTTTTAAATATGTAGATATTTCGATGGATTTGGAAAAATTTAATTTTGCTCTTACAAACACACTGAGTTATTACTTTTCTAACTTTGATTATACTGCAAAGCCATTACTAGCTCATGGTTAATGGAAATTTCTGTTCATTGTAGAAGATTTACATGCAACTCGGGCAATGGTTTTACTAAAAGCTGCATCTGTGGGAAGCTGATATTGGGAAGATGGTTCCTCTTTGGCCTTTATCTGCAGGAAATAGGGGCCTCAATGAAAAAAGAAACATTTACCATCACCATCTACTACAACTAGATGACTGCCTATGGGATAAATCCAAGGAGAATTTCGCTTGTATTTCTAGCCAAGTCCTTGCAATGATTGATTATCTAATAATTAGTTTATTTTATCTCTGTCCTTCAGATGAATATTAGGGGCTGGATTATAATACACACTTCACCTTTAGATTTGTTTGCTTCTTACTGTCAGTGCTATTATCCCTGAGTCTGACTGAACATAACTGGAATGGAGAGACTCTGCAAGTGAGAGATGGAGTGATAGTCCTTCCAATTCCATGGGTCACCTGTGAAGTTCGTGACCTTGGGCCCTTGTGCTAGAGCTTTCTGCTCGGAGGAACTCTGTGTTCACATCTCATTGGCTTGTAGACAGGTTGAAACCAGCTTCTTGTTCTCTGAGAAAATTGAGTACAGGCTGTCTATCTTCTGATTCTTTATTGAAGAATCGATTTGAAGACATTGATATTGAAGAATATTGATTTCTTTGGGAAATCAGATAACTTCTGACAGAGCTTGTAAGACAGTAAGACAGTTATCTCTGTGGAGCACAAATGAAGTCAAGTTTAAAGTCTAAATAGTTTTGATTTCCTGATATGCCTCTTACATAGAATTAGATCTCATCAAGATCAGGGCCTACCAATTAAACTGTTTTACTCACTTCCAGCTTCTGCAAAAGTAGTTGTAGAAATGTGACTCTCCATTGATGACAAAACAGGTTATTGACTTACTTGACCTTTGGCTCATCTTTCTACATTATGAAGTTGTCTTCATTTGGAGTTCAATAATTTCACCCTAAGACACCTAGTCACCCAAAGTGTGACTTCACATACCTGAAAACAGTCTGTTAGTACTAAAGCTGTTTAGTTCTTGGCCTGAGTGGTTGACTCCATTCTCTGCAGACCTACTTACATTATCTTCAGCCATGTGATTTCCTCAAAAAAAATATTCAGAGTTCATTAACTGCATCTTCAATTAGAGACATTTCTTTCTCCAAATTACAGGCCACTAGCCTTCTGGACAGTTCTTTAGAATTATCTGCTTTCTTCTCCTGGCTAACATGTGTAAGTCATTCTTAAACTAGAAATTCAGGATTTTGAAATTATCCCTGTCTGATCAGATCTTCAGAAGCTAACACACTTGAACTATATTGTCTTGGATTATGTTATTCATGGAAGAACTGTGTAAATCAGGTATAACATTATGCCCTTACATTTTATAGAACAGAAATATGAAAAAAGTACATATGTCATATTTCTGAATTTTGCTCAGCTGTGATTGCAGACATTGGCCTTTATGTTTCCCATTGTCTTTTTAAGAGGATCCCCATGATAAATTCCATTAATTAATTCATTCCCCTAGCCATCCATTTGCTCCTTCATATGACTGCTTTTTGTCAGGCTATGAGAAACGTGCAATTCAATATTAACCTTTTTTGCTTTTTCTGCCACGAAGATCAGCATCCAATTTAAAGCTCCGGTAATGACCTATGGCCTAGCAAAGATTATTTCTCTGTTCCTTTCTTCTTTAATTCTTTGTTATATTTTGTAACATCTTAATGTTTTTGGGAGTAGGTCTTATTCTCTCTTTCTCTCTCTCCCTTCCCCACCCTGAAATGGTATAGATAATATCTCTATCTATGTATCTATCTCCTTATTAGTTATCTGTGTCATTCCCAGCTTTAGTGTTTATAGATATTATATCTTAGAGGACATGAGATGCTACATTTCAATCCAGATTTCAGTTATAAATTATATTATGGTACTTCCTATTATACTTTTTAAACTTACATTAAGCCATTGGATCTAAGAGCAGTTTTAGTTTTTACTTTTGGTTGATGTGAATCCTTTGGTCACAAAATGAAGACATCGTGGGTTGTTGCAGTGCGGCCATCCCTCCACTGACTGCTTTACTCCTCCTGGCTTCCTCCAGCAAACCCTTCCCAACTGCATTTCTAATAGTCAACCCAGCTAATTTCAGCAAATTCTGTTTCAGGTCCCTTCTGTCTTATGTTGAGCACCTCACTCTGTTTCCTTACAGCTCCCTATGGCCTGGATCTGTGGAGAGTCCTGAGACCAGCGAAGGTCAATGGAAGAAGGCCAGTGCAGTTGATGTGGAAGGTGACCACCTTACACTTTTGTTGTTGTTGTTGTTGTGTTTCTGTTTAAAACCATTGGTTTTTTACACATCCAGTAACTGTATTTCTTGAAATTTTACCATCTGTGTTTCCTTCCCTAGAGGCTTTATAATGCCCCAGATCTCACTGTGGTTTCACAGTTCACAAAGCCTTATAGGTCATCTTATAGTTGGCCTAAATACACCTTACAGACCCTGCCCCCTCTCTTCTTTGATCTGAACATTAACATTTAAGACAGGTACAAAGTGCAAGTGCAGGAGGCATCTTGACCTTCTGGGGAACTCCCCCCGCACCTCCCCCACCCCCCACCAACCCAGGCTGGCTGCATTTGAAGGCAGTGTAATATTGTATAACACCCACCCCTACATGGGAGAAAAGCACTGACTTGGGGTCAGCTCACTAATGTGGCCTCGGGTCATTGAAAACATATATTGCTCATGTGTCCCTTTGAGTACTGGTATAGTGGGATATAAGGACAGAACACGGATCAAATGATCCTTTCTTGGATGGAGGCCTGGGATTGAGGAACAAAGGAGAAGGTGTGGGCATCATGTGGAGAGATGGAGAAAAGAGGAGAAGAGAAGGTTAGACAAAGGACAGAAAAGGAGGGGAAGAGGGAATAAACAGGAAAAGAGAAGGGCAAATATGAGGGGGAAAAAAAACCAGCCAGGAACCAGGAGAAAAAGATGGGGGAGTTGTGGAGGGGAGAAAAGGGGAGGAGAGCAGCAAGATGTCAGAACTCTTCAGTAGTGTCCAGAGTTCTCCAGGAACACTCATATTATTTCATGCTTGCTAAAGTCCAGACAAGTTTAAAATCCTTCTGAAAATGGAAAAATCACTTTCTTTACCCATGATATTCTAATCCCAGTTATGCCCTTAGGACTTTGGGGCCCCCTCAAGTTGTAGAGGCAGCAGGCCAGGGAGAGCATAGCCAGGTGCACTGGAACACCTTTGTAAATCAAGATTGTGTGACTCCCATTTTGTGGTTTCTTTCTCACTGATTAAGTATGAACAAATCACTCGGTATATTTTGGGGGAAGGAAAGCAAACAATGGCACATATCCGCATATGGTCAGCCACAGAGTGTTGGGTCAAGTAGGCCAACATGTGAATGTGAAGTTCGTGAAATGGACTTGAGTCCCTTCCTCTTTCTTTCCCTCACCTGGGGACTGTTTTTTGTTTTGTTTTGTTTTGTTTGCCTCAGTAGGAGAGGTTTCTAAGAATTAAGTTTGGTTAAAAAGGTTGGACTAAAACTGAATGGTGGTGATGATTGCACAGCTCTGTGAATATACTAAAAAAAAAATCCCTAATTGTATGCCTTAAAGTAGTGAATTTTATGGTATCAGAATTACATCTCAATAAAGCTGTTGTTTATAAAAGAAAATGCATTGTCCTAAGAGGTAAAAACCTCCCAGTCATTAGGAAGTTTCTCTCAATTCCTGAACTGGAAAGGCAGTGGGACAAAGTGACTTCTAAAGTCCTGTCTGACCTTACATTCAGTCATTCTACTCCATCCATGTGTGTTGTCAGTAACACAGAGTAAACAACTGGAAAGCCCTATAACTCCTGGGAAATACTCAGCAAGGTGATCACTAGGCAAAAACATATGGTTAGTAGGTTCAGGTTCAAGGCTGAAGAGAAGAGTCTGGCTTGGAATCTCTGGGGTCCCCTGAGGCTTCTCACCACAGGTTTAGGACTGGTAGGACAACCCTGAATGTTTTAGGCCTCTTAGCTGGGATATCCAGTATGGCTGGTCCAGGGAAGCTAGCTCTTTTCTCAAAGGAGGCGACATGCTGCTTTTTATGTCGCAGCACAGGTACTTTCCAACCCTTGGAGGCTTCCAGAGAACAGATGACCCAGGGCCAGAACAGAATTGGGATTCTTGGAGGGACTGCCTCACATTTTTAGCTTATACTGCCCTGTCCTGTTCCTGTGGGAGAGGAAGAAAGATAAGCATCAAAATGACTTGCTTACATTGGCTTGCACCTTCTCCTAGTTAAACCTCATGGAATTACACTTCTGTTAAGGGTTGATACCAAGGGGCCATTTATCAAATCTCATTTGGCCCTTGAAGGATTCATGTTACAGCACAGGGTGTATTATTCATCCCAGAAGGGTGATGACCTAATTGCAGTTTAGCACCTAATAATTAACATTACCCCTCACCCCTCATCCTCACCATTTATTACCATCTCAATGTCTATCTTTTCTTGTTTCTGGCAATACATTTTGTTTCCTTTGGGTTCAGAAGGCAAGTGGAGCCCCGGTCCTGGAGAAGGCCCTTGGCTACAGGATATGGTACTTTCCAGAAAGCAACACTAATCTCACAGAAACAGTGAACACCACTAACCAGACACATGAACTGCATCTGGGAGGCAAGACCCATTGGGTGTATGTGATTTCTTATAATTCTCTCGGGGAATCTCCGGTGGCCATGCTGAGGATTCCGGCTATTGATGAAAAGTGTAAGTAGAGTGTCAACGTCTTACTTCGATGCTTGGTCCCAACTAGCTGGCCAGGAAGACCCCCTCAAGGATTGCTCTTTCTGTCAGGTCCAAATGAAAATAAAGTGGGAGCTTTATAGGTTATGGTGAGGAGACCAAAATCTTGTGGTAATTAATGAGCCCCTTGAAATATACTTCCTTTGGAACAAAGCCTGTGTTGAAAAGCAGAGACTTCATAAAGTCATATGAGACAGTCACACACCTAGAAGTCCTACAAGCAGCTTGTATTTGTTTGGTCTGAGTGAGCCATAAACGTGTCCAAAAACCACGTTTGTCCTCAGTGAAAGAAACTTCTCTTTTGAGTTTTCCCTTTCATGGTATTGACCATGTCCCAGCCTGCACTTACTCATTCTTCCATGTTTTTCCTTTTCCCCTTTCCATGTGAATCTTCAGTTAGGAAAATTTCTGATGTTTATACTTATCAATAAAGTGCTCATTACACTTTCAATTAAGTAGTTTTAAACATTTTACTGTTTCCAGGCAAACTCATCGTTTATATCGCATGTTGGAATAAAATACTTTCTGTGATTCTTAGTCAAGGAGTTGCAGGCAAGGGATTTCTTCTTTCCCACTTTATTTTTCTCTATAAATATTACTGTTTTCTCATTCTATCGATCTTCTCATTCCTCATTTTCTCCCTCAGTTGGATGCAAGTTCCTTGAGCACAGAGATTTTTGTCTGTTTTTCTTTTCCTCCTCTTCCTCTTCTCACACCACCCCCCTTCTGTAGCACCTAGAATAGGCATAGAGCAGTTGGCATCGAAAAGGTTCTCAGGAAAAAGAAAGAAAGAAAGAAAGAAAAGGTGCTCAGCAACTACTTATTGAAACACATCATAGTTAGGTAATGCACTCTCTAATTTTTCACCTCTCTTTACTTAGACCTAGACTGGTTCAGACCTTTGCACTACCAGCGCTGGACTCATTTGCCTCTCCTCCCCTCTTTCTCTTCCCCTTAAACTGAACCCATTTCTTCCCTTGCCTCATTCTGAAACTCCTATGTACAGTTGACTCTTGAACAACATGGGTTTGAACTGGGTGGGTCCACTTATATGCAATTTTTTTTTACTGTATAATACTATAAATGTATTTTCTCTTATGACTGTCTAAATAACATTTTCTTTTCTCTTGTGTTCTTTGTTGTAAAAATATAATACATAGGGGTGCCTGGGTGGCTCAGTAGGTTAAAGCCTCTGCCTTCGGCTCAGGTCATGATCTCAGGGTCCTGGGATCGAGTCCCACATCAGGCTCTCTGCTTAGCAGGGAGCCTGCTTCCCCCTCTCTCTCTGCCTGCCTCTCTGTCTACTTGTGATCTCTTTCTGTCAAATAAATAAATAAAATTTTTTAAAAAATTAAAAAAATATAATACATAATACATGTAACATGCAAAACATGTATTAATCTACTCTGTTACCAGTAAGGCTTCCAGTCAACAGTAGGCTATTAGTAATTAAGTTTTGGGGGAGTCAAAAGTTATACATAGATTTTCAACTGCATGGGGGTTCGTGCCCTAAACCCCCATGTTGTTCAATGGTCAGTTGTATACATATTCTGTGTTTTGAGCTACACTTGACATTACTGTAATATTTAATAATATACTCCACCATCCTTAGTTCCTGGCATCCTACTTTCTGCCTATCTGATATCCCTAGTGATGCAGTTTCTGACAAATGCGTGTCATTGAATAAACATTCTTTGTTAGTAGAGGCACTGCTGCATAGTAAAGCCAGTTTCTTGGTGTGGCCCTGGAGTGGGAGGCAGTAAAGAATAGGGGATAGAAACATGGGCTTTGGAGTCCAACAGCCCTTGGCTTTTTTACTGTGGTATCTAGATACCACAAACCTTGGGCAACTTATGTAACCTCACTAAACCTCAGCTACTTGTAAAATGGAGCTGTTATATAGTAATGCCTCCTTCACAGAGCTGTTGTGAAATGAGATTGTATCTTTAAAATGATTTGCCTAATGCTAATTATTACTATTGTCATTGTTTAAAAAAATTATTTATTTATTTATTTATTTATTTAGAGAGAGTACAGGAGGGAGGAAGGAGAGAGAGAATCTGAAGCAGACTCTGTGTTGAGTATAGCCTGATGGGGGACTTGATCTCACAACTGCAAGATCATGGCCTAAGCCAAACCAGAGTTGGATGCTCAACAGACTGAGCCAACCAGGTGCCCCAATATTGCCATTCTTAATAAAATTTCTGATTGATTAAATTTTTGTTAGGCAGGGATTATCAACTTTAAAAATACTATAAAATAATATTTTAACTAAAATTATGCTAAATTCCCATAGGGTTTTTTGTTGTTGTTGTTGCTAATTTTTCCCAATTCTGAAGGTACTTGCCTTGTGTCAGAAGCATCAGTGTGATCATCCGTTATAATAATCCCAGACCAGATGCAGGCAAGCTACAGCTGTAGACCAAACCTGGCCTGATACCTGTTTTTGTAAATAAAGTTTTATTGAAACACAGCCACACCTATTTGTTTCCATTTGCTTATGTCTCCTCTTGTGCAATAGTGGCAGAGATGAATCATTGTGACAAAGACCATATGTCTTATAAAACCTAAAATTTTTACTATTTGGCTTCTTACAGAGAAAGTTTAAAGGTTCCTGGTTTAGACATATAAGAAAGTAATGCTTTACAGAATTTTGTTTAATAAGGTGAAGTCAGCTAGAGAATAGTTATAATAATAATAATTGTTATAGCAGCAACCCTTTCTGCCCATGGGTCCTGTCCCTGTGCTTTAATAAAATCACCTTTTTGCACCAAGATAATAATAATAATAATTGTTATAAGTGCTAACACTTAGTAAGTACACTTATCATATGCTGTTCATTGGTAAATGTCAGGCATTATGCCAAGATGAGATAGGTTAATTGAATGCCTTGAAATGGTCCATGAGGTAGAGGCTATTAGAATCATTTAATAGATGATGAAGTGGAGATTCAGGAAAGCTTGGGAATCTGCCCATGGTTGCTCAGGTGAAATCAAACCCAGATCTGCATAATCCACAGTTTTACAATATACCAGAATCTTAGACTTGATGCTGCTTGACATTGAACCAGTTATTTTCCTCTGTGGGCCTCCATTTTACCATCTTTTTATTAAAAAGAGCTTGGAATAGATACACCTTCATGTTCCTTCTGACCTAAACATCTCTGCGTTTTAAAGGACCTTAGCCAGCATGTGGCTCTGAAGTGATCTGAGGTAGAACCCCGAAGAGCACAGCCACTGTGTGGCGTGGGTGAGGAGGCTGTAAGGACTCCTGAGGCAGAGCTGAGGGTAGCCTTAGACAGTTAAGGTGCGCACCACAGTGCCTGAGGGCTGTATTTGATGGCCCACAGTGACTGCCTTCATGCAAACCACAAGAACTTAAAAGTGTTAGCAGTCAAAGCCCCTTTTCCCCTCTCCCAGGATGAATATGGATTTTCTACAGCACCTGGGGGTATGTTGTATTTGGAGAAATTATTCAAATGTTCTTGTTGAATAATGGAAGGGTCCAGGAGAGTTTACATACAGCAGAGTGATGATTTGGAAACTTCTCCTTCAGCACCCTTGACACTGCCCAGGCTCTTTCACAGTTGACTTATGGCTTAATTGAACCTTTTCCACACCTCTCGTGGCCCAGGGCTGGGCTGTTCCATTCATCCCTATAGCATGTTTGGCTCTTTCAACCTGACCTCTGCTCCTCAGACAGCCAGTGTTGGTAAAGAAAAGGACTGTGGGCTTGGGAATCAACACTCATTCCTGTCTTCAGGTCAGGATTTGTGTGCAAGTAATTATTACGAAAGTGCCTCCAGGGAGACCAGAAAAGGATATGAAAGAAACACGGCCAGGGAAGGGGAGTTGGCCAAGCCAAAGGTGCTAAGTGATTTTCCCAGGGTTGCTGTAACAATGGACCACAGACGCAGTGGCTCCTAACAACAGAAATTTACTGTCCCATTGTTCTGGAGGCCAGAAGTCTAAAATGAAGGTGTTGGCAGGGCTGTGCTCTAGGGGAGGATCCTTCCTTACCTCTTCCAGCTTTCGGAAGCCCCAGGCATAACAGCATAACTTCAGTCTCTGCCCGGATCTTCACATGGCCAGCTTCCTATGTCTCTTTGTTTCTGTGTCCAAATCCGTTCATGAAGACATCGGTCACAATGGGTTAAGGACCCACTATCTTAACTACTAACATCCACAACAATCTGATTTCCTGATAAGGTTACATCCTGGAGTACTGAGGATTTCTTTTTTGTGGGACACAGTTCCACCCATAATGGGTACAATTTGCAACAAAAACCCAAGGAAGAGTGGTTCCAGCATGGCTTGCAAGGGGACTCTGGAGTGAGTTGAGGGCACAATTCTTCTAACCAAGCAACACACACACACACACACACACACAGATACAGACCAAATAGTAAGAAGGAATTGAGAAGATCAGGGAGCATGAACATTACCTTCTACAAGAGGCTAGGGAGGGTTCCAGAAGCTCTAGAAATGCCTTTCAGCCTGACCGGAATGGTAACCGAGGATGCTTAGAGGCTATGGGTGGGAGTGGGAGTGGTAGGAGCTCTAGAGATCACATGTGGTTGATGTCCTGGCCCCTATCCCTACTCCAGCTTTACATTTCCTTCATGCCTCAGTTGCCCTTCCTGATCCTTTTAGATAGACAAATTTCCTGGCCTTTCTCTGGGACTAGCAGCTGGAGTATCTCATAAAGGCCCAGTTTGAGAAAAGGATTCATAAACTGTGGCCTTCAAGAACAGAGGCTCGTAAAGGTGCACACAGCCTGCTGGGGCTTGTTGCCTAGAAATAGCAGGATTCAGTACTCCCAGACCTCACACCAAATTCTACACTTGGCTAGGCTTCTAGCTTTGGAAGGCTTTTTGATTTTTTTTGAAGGACACTGCCTCCTGCCTTTATCCAGGACTGTCTTTGGTGTTCATTGAAGCATACTTTGTTAATTGTAATTTTGAAGCCCCAGGCATATTGTGGGTGATAAGGGTCAGAGGAGAGAGGAGAGTGGCACCCCGTGATCTTCTGGGCCCCGCCTTCTTGTGCTCCCCTTCTGTGCCACATGCCCTCCAGTAGTTCTCCTTTCTTATTTAAACATTTTTAATAAGGTAGCTATCTGATTCTAATTAAATCTTAGGTATTGTATTGAAACTCTTAGGTATTTTATTTATTCTATTTAAAATCTTAGGTATTGCATTGTATTTAAAATTTTTTTAAGATTTTATTTATTTATTTGACAGAGAGAAAGAGAGAAAAGACAAGCAGGCAGAGTGGCTGGCAGAGGGAGAGGGAAAAGCAGGCTCTCTCCTGAGCAGAGAGCCTGACGTGGGGCTTGATCCCCAGACCCTGGGATCATGACCTGACCTGAAGGTAGTCACTTAACCAACTGAGCCACCCAGGTGCACCCCATCCTTTTTTTTCCCCCCAAGATTTTATTTGTAACTTTTCTATTAAAGGAATCCTTGTTGCTTGTTTCAAGACAAGAGGGTTTTTTTGTTGTTGGTTTTTGTTTTTTTGTTAGGGCTGCAGAAAATGTCATTTACATATCAGTCATATCTAGGTGCTGTGAAGTGTTTGTCTACATCTTTCTGGTACGTACAGTTCTCACTGCCTTGTGGATAGGAATCTATAGCTAGGTTGTGTGGGACCAGCCTAGATAGTTGAAATTTGAAGTCACCTCCCAGGTATGCCTTTAGGGGCACGATCTCCCAGCTCCCAGCCATAGAATTACTGGTACCTGAAATTCTGCTTTTAGAGATTCATTCTTTGTCTAAACTTGCTTCCTTTTACTTGCACGGGCACCTATGGAAGGTAAGTCTTGTGAGTCAGCAACTTTCTAATGAGATTCTTTCTTACAAATAGGTAAATTTTGGAGATATAAGGAAAGATTAAGAAGATACTTAATCATCAAATGTGGGAGGCAAGGAAAAGTGATACAATAAAAAGGATGGAAACAGCACCATTAAGAGGAGGCCACAGTGGAGATCTTGAATTTTGATCTTCTTTACAGTTTGGGCAGTGAATGGAAGCCAGTGTGGTTGGTGCATTTGGAGAATGAGTTGGGCAGCTTTCTCTCTTGTTTTTTTCCCCTCTTAGCATTTCAGTGCATTGAGGCCATGCAGGCCTGCCTCACTCAGGACCAGCTGGTGGTGGAGTGGCAAAGCTCTGCTCCAGATGTGGACACATGGATGGTTGAATGGTTCCCAGATTTGGACTCAGAGCCCTCCACTTTTTCCTGGGAATCTGTGTCTCAGGCCAGGAACTGGACAATCCGGAAAGGTATCCATTGTGGACCCCACAAGTTCCCTTTATATAAGATTCAGTTTCATTTCTACTAGTTTTAAAATCTTTAACTTTGACTCTAAAGCTGTAGATGTAGTTTTGGACATCTTTGGATGTCCTTTGGACAAAGCAAGTGCAGGCCCAGTGAAGTGCCGTATTTCTTGGTGGTTCCCACTTAGGCTGGGCCAGGAGTCTATGGATATCAGACTTGGTATATGGTCTATTTACAGGTGGAAACCACCATATTGACCTCACCATCAGAGAGCCCTTCCTGGATATCTTGATCATGTGGGTAACACTAGAGTTTTTCTCCCATCAGTCTTGCCCAGGCTACCCTTTTAGTTCTGGTTCCCTGTTTAAGATCTAGGTCCCCTCTCCAAGTAAGTGATATAGGGAATAGACTTCTTTTTAAGAAAGTCCCTGCTCCTTGAAAGATGAGTGAGGCTTTACCCTCCCAATCCTGCCAGTCTAACCATTTAATACTTAATGGCACCCATACAAAGGATTATACTCATGCAGGGATTCATGGTAGAGGAGCTAGAATTCATGGAATCTGAGTTCTCAGGATGATATGCTATTGAGAGAAGGATTAAATTTTATTCTGTAGTGCTTCCAAATCATGTAACAAAATCCATGATAGAGGAAGGACTGGATCTCTTACTTTTCCCTTCCTGGTTGGCTCTGTCATTTCATTAGAATGGTGTAGACTTAGTTCTAATAATTAATTTTAAAAGGTTAGAGTTGGACAATGGAGATGATCCAACCTAACCTCCTTGTTTTCCAGATGTGGACACAGTAGAGAAATGTTCTTACATTAGAGTATATGTCCATACTTACAGTATGTCCTCTAAGACATAGACGTAACTCGGTCTAACAATTCTCCTTTGCCAGCCTCTGAGCTAAGGCTTATTTTCTGTCTCTCTCTCTCTCTCTCTTTTTTACAGATGAATTAAAACCCTTCCAGTGCTATAACATCTCTGTGTATCCAATGTTGGGAGACCGAGTGGGCCAGCCATATTCCATTCAGGCTTATGCTCAAGAAGGCAGTATGTATGCAAAGGCCCCGTGGGGCAAGGAAACCCTGGGGCCTGTCCAACAACCAGATGAGGCTGTGAATGTCTTTAGCCCATTCACAGTTGCCTTAGCGCTTAGCTGTGCTGCACCTTCAGCTTGGAAGCTACATACGCTTGACACAGTTGCGGTCAGGTTGTAGGTTTACTGGATTTCAAAGCTGGGGTAGAAGTTAGAGATCCTCAAGTCCAAGCCCCTCATTCTACAAATGGAAAATCAAGGCTCAGAGAGGTAAAATAATTCCTCACAAAGGAACTTAGGGCCAATAGCCTTGTAAGCAGAAATAACATTTATTTAAGACCAAGTTAGGGACCTTACAGAGTTAATCCTAAATTGGAGATGCAAAAGATTATTTTTGTGTTGCTGTTGTACAGTGCAACTCATGGGTTGTACTGATGAACTGCCCAGACTTTATTCTTTATCTTTTGGAGGTTAACCTTATCCAGATTCAACATTAGAAAATCTGTCCTGTCACTCAAAGGTAACCCCGGGTGCCTGTCCTGCAGCTGTATTTGATACTAGCTGAAAGATACGAATGAAATGATACGAATGAAAGCTGAATGCAAAACGAGAGTGAGGGCTCTGTCAGAAAGTACTTTTTTTTTGCAGGCTTTTAACAGTGCTTTCCTTCTATTCAAGATAGATAATTCCAGATAACTATGTTCCCAAACAAGGTGGTGTCTCTTTTCCTTACTCTGCTCTGGCCTCCCACCTCTGGCCCCGATTTGCCTTGAGTACCACCCACAGCTCTGGGGAAAAGGATCTCCCCAGCTGTGATTCAGTGCTTATTGTTTTTCTCTCTGGCCTGTAAAGTTCCGTCAGTGGGTCCTGTGACCGAGGCAGACAACATCGGTGTGAAGACAGTCACAATCATGTGGAAAGAGATTCCCAAGAGTCAGAGAAATGGCTTCATCAGCAACTACACCATATATTACCAAACTGAAGATGGAAAGGAGTTCTGTAAGTGTGCTTGTAGCCAAGCTGGAAAACCCCCAAACCCCAAAGAGATGCTGTGGGTACACCTGCTGTAGGGGTTGGTGCCCTATAATCTCACATGAATCACTTAGCCTCTTTGACAACCTCTCTGATAATGAGGCCAAGAACACCCACATCTTGAGTTTTTTGGAGTCAAATGAGAGTGAAATGACAGATCCTAAGAATCCTGTAGGAGCAAAAGGAGTGTTTGTGGTCAGGCTGTGAACAAGCTGGCCTTCTGGGAGCTTCCCGATCATTAATGCAGACTCTTTAATACTCTGCATTAAAGAGTAGAGTGGTGACACCTACCTTAGTGCAGGACCCTCTACCCTGATTCCTTCTGCCCACTGTCAAGTCATACTTTTGCTTGAATCCACAGTATCTACTGACATCCTCAATTCTGGGCTAGGCTTGGATTCCTATTTAGGCTAACTTTTTTTTTGTTATAGTAAAATACATAAAGCATAAAATTTACCACTCAAAACATTTGAAAGTGTACCAGTTAGTGGCACTGAGTATATCAATAATGTTGTGCCACCATCATCTCTATCTGTTTCTACCCCAAATAGAAACCCTGTACCCATTAATCAGTCGCTTCTCATTGTCTTTTTCCCACAGTCCCTGGAAACCTCAAAATTGCTTTCTCTCTTTTGGATTTACATATTCTGGCTATCTCATATAAATGGAATCATACAATATGAGGCTTTTTGAATCTGACTTCTCTTACTTAGCATTGTGTTTTCAAAGTTTATCCATCTTGTAGATTGTAATAATATCTCATTCCTTTTTATAGCTGAAGAATATTCTATAGTCTATTCAGATAGTCTGCATTTTGTTTATCCATTCATCAGTTGATGGGCATTTGGGTTGTTTCCACTTTTTGGCTACTGTAATTAATACTGTAGGCAAATACTGTTTGAGTATTTACTTGCTTTTAATTCTTTGGGGCACATACCTCAGAGTGGAATTGCTGGCCCATATGATAATTCTGGTTTAATTTTTTGAGAAACCACCCAGCTGTTTTCCATAGTGGCTGCCCCATGTTACATGCCCACTAGCAATGGATGAGAGTTACAATTTCTCCACATTCTTACCAACACTTATATTATTGTTACCTATCATGGTGGGTATGAAATGGTTTCTCAATGTGGTTTCATTTTTTATTTCCTTAATAATTAATGATGTTGAACATCTTTGCATGTGCTTATCGGCCATTTGTATATCTTCTTTGAGAAAGTCTGTTCCATTTCTTTGCCCATTTTTATTTTATTTATTTATTTGACAGACAGGGATCACAAGTAGGCAGAGAGGCAGGCAGAGAGAGAGGAGGAAGCAGGCTCCCTGCTAAGCAGAGAGCCCAATGTGGGGCTCAATCCCAGGACCCTGGGATCATGACCTGAGCCGAAGGCAGAGGCTTTAACCCATTGAGCCACCCAGGTGCCCCCCCTTTCCCATTTTTAAATTGGGTTGTTAGTCTTTCAGTTTTTGAATCATAAGATTATGTTAGAAGTTTCTTATAAAATATATGATTTGCAAACATTTTTTTCCATTTTATGGATTGTCTTTTCACTCTCTTGATAATGTCTTTTGATACACAAAAGTTTTTAATTTTGGTGAAGTCCAGATTAATCTATTTTCTTTTGTTGCTTATGTATTCGGTATCATATGTAAGAAACCACTGCCAAGTTCAAAGCCACCATTTACCCTATGTTGTCTTCAAAGAGTTTTATAGTGTTAGCTCTTATGTTTAGGTCTTTGCTATATCTTTCTAGCCTAATTTTAAGCAGAACATGGATAGAGGGATTGGGGTATTCAATTGGATGACTTGGAGGTACAGGTCCCAGTGCTCTTATTTCACTCTTCCTAAAGCACAGTTTTTACTTGGGCTTGGCTGTTGTGTTTGACTTCTATATTTTTCCTTTAGCCAAGACAGTCAACCCCAACATCCTGCAGTATGGCCTGGAGTCCCTGACACGAAAGACCTCTTATACTCTTCAGGTCATGGCCAGCACCAGTGCTGGGGGAACCAATGGCACCAAGATAAACTTCAAGACATTATCAATTAGTGAGTATTTCCTTTATGCCTTGCATAAGTCTCCTTGGCATTTCCCTTATGGCAATTAGAGATGATGTTTGCTAAAGGCAGGGGGAAGCCTAATGAAAGGGAAGTACTTAAGTAGGAAGAACCATCTGCCCTCTGGCTCATTGATCTTCCTGGAAGGCGTATGGTTGAGGAGAGAAGTAGAGAGAGCAGACAAATTGAGAACTGAATTTGAAAAGACTGGTCATTTTGTTCCTTCATCATGGGTAGTCCCATGTCATCTTGAAGAGAAGGGTTCAAGTTAATTCCAACTTCATTTCAGTACATACCAACCTCTGCTTCAAAGCTGCCCCAGGTTCATAGTCACCAGTATCTGTGTTCCAGGGGTTGCTACAGAACGGGGCCTTGGAGAGAAAACCTTGGTTTAACTAGCACCATTGTCCACAGGAAGGAACTTAACTTCCATCATTTGTGGAGATTTTTGAGCAAAAATGTACATAATATGTTCTACTTATCAGTTTTTACATTAAAAAATAGCAAGAAAAATTTAATAACAAAATATAAAATATAGTGTTGATGGTTATGGGAAATATTCAAGAGGAAAAGAAGCTAGAATGAGAGGAGAGATGAAGAAAGAAAGAAGGAGAATGTGAGAAACAGAAATACGTTAATTTTCTCAAGTTCTTGAGGAGCAGAGATTTGATTTTAAGGATAGACTAGACCTGTTTTAAGAATCACTTATATTAAAAGTGAAGAGACATTGCCAGTTTTTTCAGTAAAAGGTGAACAGAGTCTGGTTTAAGTTTTCTCTCTCTCTTTTTTTAGAGAGAGAGAGAGAGAGCATATGAGCAGAGGGTGGGGAGGAGCAGAAGGAGAGAGAGAATATTTTTTTTTTTTATAGTTTTTTTTTTTTTATTTTATTTTTCATAAACATATA
>NW_019154134.1:6941586-7054516 GCF_002288905.1 Enhydra lutris kenyoni
CTAGGAACATCGCCAAAGGCAAGGGAAGCAAGGGCAAAAATGAACTATTGGGATTTCATCAGGAGAGAGAGAATCTTAAGCAGGCTCCAGACTTAGAGTGGAGTGCAATGCAGGGTTCAACCTCATGACCATGGGACTGGATCCGAAATCAAGACACCCAACCCACTGAGCCACCCAGACCCCCTGGTTTAAGTACTCTTGAAAGCCTCTTGCTTATCACATTTTCAAAAGTATAAAACTATCTTTATGGCTCTGGAAAATGTAAATACAGCATGTGTTTCCACATAGAAAACACGTTCTGTTTTTATGGGCTAACACTGCCTTTTTTGGAGTTCTTTTTTATATTGTTCTGTAGAATCTTTTAAAATCATATTGTATTTTCACAGCACTAGGCACAGATTGCATCATCTGCTAGAATTTTCTCCATGGGTCAAATTTAAGGCAAGAGCCTGCCTTGGAGCCTTAATGTTTCTTACACTTGTTTGCAGATTACAGGTCTCCCTGCTTCTGTCTTCGTTCCTCTGCAGTCTATTCTCCACACGGCAGTCAGAGTTTAAAACCCTAGCTCCCTGCTTGAAACCCACCAGTGGCTTCTGTTGTGTGTTAAATAAAATGCAAATTCCTACCCACAGCTTTCAGGATCCTTCCTGAGCTGGGGTTTACTGACCTCCTCTCCTACCGCATTCTGCTTCTATCTGTGCTAACTTCTTCCTGCTTCAAGGCTTTTGCCTCTGCTGTTCCTTCTGCCAGGAATGCTTTCTCCTCATTTTTGCATGAGTGATTTCTTCTCATTATTAACATTGGCTCAGATTTCTCCTTTCAGAGAAGTCTTCCTTTGCCGATGTGTAAAGTTACTAACTATCCTCCCATCTTACCTAAATATACTCTATCATCCTGTTATATCTTCTTTTTCTAATCATCTTCTTTTTTTATTGTCTGAATCCTTCTACCGGAATGTAGGCTCCATGCGAGTAGAGATCTTGTATATCTTCCTTACTTTTTATTACCCAGGATAGTGCTTGGAAAGTGGTAAGCACTCACTAAATATGTGCTAAGGAATGAAGGTGGAGAATGAGCCTGGTGAACATAGTATTTGTCACTGTTATTCAGGCAGAAGAGAACTGGATGAGGAGCCGCAAATATCAATTTTCTTTTTATGAATAAATTTTAATTGAATTGAAAGAAAAATCATAAGGAACATGTTGCTGAAATTCCTGGAAGAAAAAATTAATCTTTAATTTTTGTCACCAAAGTGAGGAGCTCATCCTTTTACTGACTTTTGTTCTCCTATTTCCAAGGTGTCCCTGAGATTTTCTTTATAACTTCTTTGGTTGGAAGCGGCCTTCTCATTCTCATCATGCTGACAGTGGCATATGGTCTCAAAAAACCCAAGTGAGTTTATAGGCAATAGCACATACCCTCAAAATCAGGGATTGAAGGGGTGGAAGCCATCATGTGTGGAGAGGGCACTGTGTTATTAAGGGGATGTTGATTCATTTATCAATTTGGTACATATTTACTGAGTTTATTTATATGCCATACCTGCTCATCAGAATTCTGACCAAACGAGGACTTCTGCACCCCACAGCCCCATGTACCAGGCTTATGCCAGGGGATTGCCAGCTGCCCCACATGCTGTTATCTTCTATATTTGGCATCTGACTCTAAAGTCAGGGAGAAGGTCCTTCCTCTCAGTGATCTCCCAGGTAGAGAGAGAACTTACCCATGGGATTAGAGCATTGGCCAATAGTATGCCCAGCATAGACTTGTTCCTTGCTAGTAGTGCAGTGTTGGAGGGCTGGCCACAGAGACGTTTGTCCTATGTGCCCTGGTCACTGTCGGAAAGGAAGGTCTTGTGCTTTCTTTCCCCAGAGAGCCTCATGCTACCCTGCTGGTCAAGGGCTCCCTCTCCCATAGATCTCTCTCTCCCAAACTGCACAGCTGAGGACCTTCTCTGCCAAGCAGCTAGGCTTAGTTATAGTTAAGTGAATGTCAGCCTCATTTCCCAACCATAGGTAGAAACCAAGTCACCAGGCAAACTCTTGTACATTTTGCCTATCTATCAGGCTCCCTGGTGAGGCGGCTGCGGCTGGTTAGGACCACACTTTGAGAATCACTGCACTAAAATGTAGGTGTTGTATCAGGCTTAGAGGGTTATGCTTCCTGGAGGATAAATCTCAAAAACATGGTTCTGTGATGGTGTGGTTTCTAGCATCAGGACCAGGGGTGGAGATGCAGAGGCAGGAGAGGGTAAGAAAGGTGTCTTTCCATCACAACCCATTGAGGACTTATAATTTCACTCCCCAAACTATGTGTTCCCAGTGTCTGTCAGGAAGTCAACAGCTTGCCCTTGTTTAATAGAGAGCCATACAATTCTCTGTAGCAAAGCTGCACCCTTCTGGCAGACCCAAGCAGTGTACGTAACATATACTTCTCAAACTCAATTCCTATTTTAAAATCATATCTCTTATTAGCAAATTGAAGCACTTATGTTGGCCTGATGTCCCCAACCCTGCTGAAAGCAGCATAGCCACATGGCGTGGAGATGATTTCGAGGTAAATACTTTTGCTTTTGTTAGAGAAATCATCGAGTAGGTTGGTAGCAGAAGACAAGGAAGGGTGGTGGAGGTGGGGAGGAGTTCTGGGCTGAGATTTGTACAGGCTGATTCACATCAATAGAAATTGAGGTTAAAAAGTCCCAGGGTATGGCTGGCATGACAGGTGGAATGAGCCTTTCTGGAACAACTTTGGCCTTCATCCTCTTGGACCAGTGGAAAGGACTTCACTCTGCTCAGAGGACCCAGTGTGTGCTGGACATGGAACTGGTCCTATAATGGATGCCACTAAAGGACACTGGCCCTACCTTCAAGGACCTGACTGTCTAATTAGGGAGCAAGAGAGAACCTGGCTATAAGATTCAGGGCCATTTAAAAGCAGTCAAGAACAAGTTAGTCTAGAGGCCACTGGAGACCTTGAGGGGATGTTGATATACATAGCTGTCCACAGGCTGACACGGCTGCCTCCAGTTGTTTTTCTCAGACTGGGGAAGTTACAGTCAGACTTGAACTGGGAATAGGGTCTTTTAGTGACTTATCCCTAAGTAGAAAACTCCCTTTTTCATAAGTTTAAATTAAAAACTGTTTTGCAATTTTTAAGATATAATTTCTTTTAGTTAAGCAAAAACAAGCCCTATCAAATATACCCTTTAAATTTTTACTATTGAAAGACTATTTCTAGTACTTCCTGATGCAGGAATTTTTAGTACTACCCCTTGCTTGTTTCAGCTTGGAAGCCTTTTTTAAATGTAGACATCTTTATTTATTTAATTTTTGTTATTTGTGTTATTTCTGTTTTCTTCTCTCCTTTATCAGCTGTGTGTTACCCTATATGCTTTGCTACTTATTAAAAGTTGTCAAGAGAGTAAATGAATTTCTAGGCAGTATTGTCTGATGATTGTGGTTTTTCATCTTATGTAAGAGTTCTAATTTGGATGCTTCCATCTCAACTGGGGTTTTGTGAGCTTATGATTATGTGGAAAATAGCCTTGAGCTCTCTAGAAGAAAAAAAGTTGTTTGAATACCATGTGCCATTTCTCAGGAAATGGGTCAGTCTTGCCAGGCTTCTCTGGAAGGGCATGTGGAGGAGATTGGCCATCACTTCTGGTCTCTGGAAGGAATGTGGGGGGCTGGTCAAGAGGTGAGACATTGGTTATCCCAAGCCTAATGAGCTTTTGATTGCCTCATGTGTAGCTCTTAAATGATCATTGGGGGTGTCCCTTTCTCTTTTTCAGGATAAGCTAAACCTGAAGGAGTTTGATGATCCTGTGAACACGGAAGAAGACAGGGTTCTAAAATCATACTCAGCCCCCAGTGATTTTATTGACAAGTTGGTGGTAAACTTTGAGAATTTTTTGGAAGAGGTTTCCACAGAGGAAATTGGAAAGGATCAGGAAAGCATTTTGAGAGAGGAAAAAAATAAGTATGTGACTTCTCCATATTGGCCTTATCGTCCTCCCACATCAACTGAGATTCCACAGAGAAAACCCCAACAGCTGTGTTCTAGAATACCAGAGGGGACCTGCTTAGAAACCAAAGAACAACTTCTCTCTTCTGTTCAGAGTTTAGGGCCAGAGCATCTCTGCGAGGAAGGAGAACCAAATCCATACTTGAAAAATTCGGTGACAACCAGAGAATTTGTCACATGTGAAAAACCTCAAGATGAAGCCAAAAGAGAAGTTTAATTGTTGCTGTGGCTTGAATCCCTCTGGGTCTCAGTGTGGGTGACTCCTGCAGAGAGCATATATCATGACTTGGCCAGAAGAGCTTCCGTGGGTGTCTCCCCCAACTTGCTTGTGTTAAAGAAACTCTCACACACCCCTGAGGGGATTGTTGACCTTCATTGGCCCAGACATGTAACTTCCCTGAGAAGGAGGGATGGTCATATATCTGTGCACCCTGCATAGGAAAAGCAATTTATGTATTTATTTTTTTCAGTTTCACACTGAGGTCTGTGACATTACTTCAAGGGACAGCAGGGCCCCCAAGGTGGATATATGTGGCCTTCTGTAGGAATTAGATCATTGTCACAGCTGTTGCTGGAGCTACTTCCTCAGGGTTCCAGCAGACTCTCCCCACTGCCAGCGGACAGGGGTCTGGTAGGAGGTGAGAGTCTCTCCCTATACCTCTATACCTTGGGTTCTGGGCTCCACCTCCAAGGCAGAGCTGAAATCTCACTTTTGAGATTTTGTTTTTCCCTCTGTACAGAGGGGAGGTAGAGTGGCCTTCCTGATGCTATGCCTGCCCGAGGCTCCTTCTTACCCTCATAAATCTCAGCAGGACCTCCACCCACAATTCTTGCCCCTGGTTCACAGCACACTAGCTGCTGGGAAATCAGGGAATGTGTGTGTGGGATGTCTCAACAGGGCACTGGTGAGCAGACTCTGGACTGGGCCAGAAGGTCCACCCCAATCTTCACATTGCCCAGCCCTGGAAACGATCCCAGAGGCCTCTGCTGCCACTTTGTCCTGCCCCCAAGCCTGGGAGTAGGAAGGCACTGAACACTGCCCTGCTTTTAGCCAGAGACCCTGGCGCCTCACACAGCCTCAGAGCCAGGGAATGCTTCCTGAGCATGACCTTCTAAGGCTTCTTCCCAGCACAACCTGAGTAGGCTGTAGAAACATGCTGCTGTGATTTTGCTGCTCTGACCCCAGGACTCCTCTCGCCTTTGCATTGGCCACACACAGAGCTTATGGCAGTCAAGGGAGTCCTATGGTTGGGATTCATTTGCAGAGACCCAGCATCATGACCACATTGATGGCAGATGACTTCCTAGTGTGTGGTTTTGACTCCTCTAGCTATTGGGGGAGGTGGCTGAGAGCCCGAAGAGATGGAGGAAGGCCAGGCTGTAAGATGGAGGAAGGCGGGGCTGTGAACCTGGCTTTCGCACCTCTCCTAGCAGCCTCTCATCTTTTTAATGCTTCCTTTTTTTTAAATTTAATTTTATTTAAATTCAATTTTTTCTTCTTTGTTTTCCTTTCATTTATTCTTCCTTTCCCACCAGACTCCTTTTATCATTTTCACACTGACTTTTGCTGCCTTGAGGGTTAAGGAAACTGGGACTCTCTGTTCTATTCTAGATGGCCCAAGGTAGGTCCTAGGAGTCAGTGTTTCCTGCCAGGAAGGGAAGCAGGACCCCTGAAGCTCCTTCAGGGGGCCACACACTGCCCTCCAGAGCACATTCACAGGGCACAGGCCCAATAGCTACGAGGCCTTTCTTTCCTGGGATTGGGTCTCAAACCGTTTTCACTCGCAGTGTCCTGGGTTGCCTCTGTGGCCTGAAAAAGCTGTCTGCATTTTCTCAGTTACAGCAAACAGAACACAAACAGGAGAAGTTACGTTTTAGTAAGTTCATTAAAAATGGGTAACATTCCCAATGAAGTTTTCCGGGGCTCTGGGAATCATGTAAACAGCTATGTCAGCGCCTTGTTCCTGGCCCTTCTAATAATACCAGAAAATTTGAAAAGAATGGCACAAAAGCCAATCTGTGGTTGGAGGAAAAAAAAGGGGGGAGGGATACTCTCATTGTGGCTTCTCGGGAGGCAGCAGTATACCACACCCAGTACAAACACTATGGGGGAGGTGGGGGAGACGTCTGGGTTTTGAAAAGAGGCAGGTGATGGGAGACGGAGATGGGAACCCAGAGGCATCCTGCGTGGGTCCCAGGTGCCCGCTGCTATTGCTCCCATGTGTGGGAGAAGCCTGTGCCTGGCTTCCCAGTAGCCCTGAGGGGGTTCTGGCAGCCTCTCCTGGCACAGCCCTACTTACTGCCTGCTGTCTGCACACTGACCCTCAGGCTACATCTGGGCCTTGTTATTTCCAAGGCCCCTGACCCAGAAATGCTGCTGATATTTTTAAAGGCTGGATAACAAAATCAAAGGAAGATTCATATTTAATGACATATGAAAGCTCTATGGAATTCTAATTTCAGTGTCCATAAACAAAGCTTAATTAGAATAGAGCCACGTCCATTTTTTATTATATTGTCTGTGTCAGCTTTCCTCCCACAAAGACAGAACTGACTAGTTGTGAGAAAGAATTTCTCCCATAAAGGCTAAAATGTTCACCGCCTGGCCCTGTGCAGACAAAGTTCGCTCACTCCTGGGCAGCCCACAGACACAAGACTCGGACTGCACAGCGTTGGCCCCCAAAGTGTTCTAACTTTGAATTAGCTGCTAAAGAAAGAAAAAATCACATTGTGGTAGTTCTGGATTTCTGAGTGGGGACTGCTTCTGTAGGAAGGGCACACACTGGCTCCTGGCCCCAGCCATCACAACTGCTCATAGCTCAGGTGGTGAATTGGTCGTTTGTTATCACTTACTCCAATGTTTTTTTTTTTTTTTTAAGATTTTATTTATTTATTTGAGAGAGAGAGAACACAAGCAGGGGGAACGGCAGACAGAGGGAGAGAGAAGCAGGCTCCCTGATGAGCAGGGAGCCCAAAGTGAGGCTTAATCCCAGGACCCTGGGATCATGACCTGACCAAAGGCAGCAGCTTAAAGTCTGAGCCAACCAGATGCCCCTCCAGTGGTTCTTGGTACAGCTTACTTTGTCTGACATTTGGCACTGCCTGGAGGTAGTTTTCGGAGGGTGCTGCTGGTATTTAGTGGGTAGAAGTCAGCAGTGTTGGTGGTGACCCTGTAATGCACCAACCTACACTCACAACAAATATCTGGTCCCAAACCTCAGTAGGATTGAGATTTGGAAATTCCAGCTGACTACCTCTGTCCACTTGTGTGGGTCCTACTCATTGCCCACAGGCATTCTTTTTTTTTTTTTTTTTGTAAATTTAAAATTTGTTTTGGACTCCACTATAACAACAATACCATCAACAAACAAAATCTCTAAATACGAGTTATCTGTATCATTTTTTAGTCCCTTATATGATTTGTGTGTTCTAATATACATGTTCACCTCCTTGCATGTTATATATTGATTCTACTGTATTTTACTTTCACTGTCCCTTACTATTCCATGTTTAAAATTTCATGCATGAACATAGTTCATCGTGGTAGTGTTTTGAGTAAACACTCAGAACTTCATGATGTGCCTTCATATTATGGTTTGCTAAGGCCCCTTAGTTGACAGGATTGTTTTATATGTCTTCTTTGTATAGAGAACACCTTCAGTAAATGTTGATTTTGTATAGCATTTTCTTTCCCACCTTTGTCTTAACTCCTCAGGGGTTCTTTCTAAAGGTGGAATTGCTGGGTCAAATTTTATAGTTGCTGTCACATATTGCACAACTCTGTCCCCCAAAAAAAGGCTACAATGATTTGCAGTATCACCAGAGGTATCTGGGGCCTCCTTTGTTCTTGTTAATGATGATCAGCCATTTACTGGTATAAACTGAATTTTGTCAATTTACTGGCTATGGTTAAAGACACCTCATCATTATTTGTGTTGCTTAAGTGAAGGCAGACTTTTCCCGTGTGTATTTTACTACCACTTGTCCACCTGTTGACACTGCAGAATGTTCTACCTCCAAGCCACTGGGGCACTGAGAGAGCAGGTGAGCTGCTAGACATTAGATGTCCTCAGCCAAACTTTACAACAACCGGTTGACTTTGTCATTTGGTTGACTGTTTAAAATATGTGGTGTTTGTAGGACATTTAAAAAGAAATTTCACATTGATGTGTTTTGTGTTAGTGACAAGGTCTATTTGTAATTATCATATGTGTCATTATCTGCGTCTTGGCACTTTTTGGGGAAAGGTATCTGGACTGAGTATGACACATCATTAGCAGTTCTTGTCTCTCTGCAGCTTTCACTAGACCTTGGGGTCAGCAGGGAAAGTTTGCTCAGAAGCACAAACAGCCCCAGTCCACATTGGCAAAAGTCTGGAGATGCTTCCCCTTTGCTACTCAGAACAGTGTGGGAGGAGGGCAAAGGGAGTGAGTCCATAAGAACAACGAAGCCAATAGTCACATGCCTCAGATGGTTATTCAAGGGAATGTAGGTGTCCCTAGTTCTGATTTCATTTCTAGGAGTGGGATTCTCTGTCCTGCCCAACTTCACTGTATATGTGGGGTAAAATGACAGGAAAGTAGCCTGAGGCCTGGACTTTGAAATGAAAGTCAAAATGGCAGAATGGACATGCAGAATATTCTGAATGATTGTAGTAATGCAGAAGATGGGACCTGTGTACCAAGGGTACCACTCTTTGTAGGCTCTGCATGTTGTCTTTTCCACATATTGTTCATAAGTCAATATAGGATGTAATACATGTGCCTGGCAGTTCTGTCCTCCTAAGCAGAGTATGAAAACAGAGTTTTACTATAAAGAGAACGGCCTTTAAAATGCTTTACTGTAAATGCATTTGTATTTCAGTCTTTCAGGTAATAAAGCTATAATAACGTTTTCATGTAAAGCTATACTTATTTTAAAGTTTTACCCACTCAGGCATGTGTGTGTGTTTAAGATTTTATGGATTTGAGAGAGAGAGAGTGAGAGCAAGGAGGGGAAGGGTAGGGCAGGGGCAGAGAGAGAAGCAGACTCTCCCCTGAGCAAGGAGCCTGATGCTGGGCTCTGTCCCAGGATTCCAGGATCATGACTTGAGTTGAAGGTAGACGCTCAACCGACTGAGCCACCCAGGTGCCCCCATTCAGATGCTTAAAATGGGACTTCAAATATAAATATCCAACTTTGTCAGAGATTAAGGCAGTCTCTTGGTTAGGGGACACATAGAAGAGCTACAGGAGAGCAGGAACCAGCAGGAATTACTCCTGCCAGGGATTCAGCTGGGCCTCTCACCTTGGTTCTCACTCTTTCTATTTGATTCCTCATGGCAGCATTTTCAAACTCCCACCTCCTCACGCTGCCTCAGGGTCTTCCCTCAGGGCTTCCAGCAGATGCCGTGTTTTCCAATTTCTCGGAGGATACACTAGCCCATGTCTCTTCTCCCCTTCAGGTCAGACTTCTGGGAAGGTCTCAGAGGCGGAGGTGGCCCTGCTCACGCATAACCCTCCCTCCGGCTCTCTTGTACTTTCAACATCTCCCCCTTGAGTGATTCCTTCTCATCGGCTTCTAAACTGGAACGTCAGCTGGGGTTGTAAGGATGGCCATTACTTCCCATTCCTTGGCAGCCTTGCTCCTGAGGTTCCATCAGCCTCTAGTAAGGCTTCAGTGTCCCTCCCTATTCCCATGATGCTCCTTGTGTAACCCCAGCTGGCTCCCCTCAGTACACCTGGTCGTGTCACAGAAAATGATCCCATGACACATTCATTCCTTTTTTTTAAACAACAGCAACAAAATGGGCTACACTCCATCCTCTGTCTTCCCCCTTATAGCCAGTGTCCATTTTGACCTGGTTTTGCCTTTGAGCCAGCTGGGTGTGGGACCAGCGATCTCAGGGTTTACTCTGTTGCATCTCCTAGGATGACGTAGGCTCCCTGAGCATTTGCTCCTCCCAACAGACCGCAGCCTGCCAAGCCTTTGGCAAAGCCTGCTGTGTGCAACCTTGTCACACTTGGAGGCTCTGACTGGCCCCCTCAGATTAGATTCATCAAATGTCCCATCCCCTGCAACAGGAAGAAGAATAGGTTGTTCTCTGGCTGGTCTGCCAGAATTGTGGTTCAGCATTTGAGGCGTGTTGATTGGAGATGATAAATGTGCTAAAATCTGGGCCCCCTGAGAGCTTTCATCGACCTTAGGGAGCCCACATACTGTCAAATATATTGAAGTATCCACCTTTCACAATAATTATATTTTTTCCATAAAAATTTTGTCAGGGTTTTTGTTTCCTTTTTGAAATTATATATAACTTGATTTTATGATTACATTTCTTTTTTAAAAATTTTTTAAAAAATTTATTTGAGAGAAAGAGAGAGAGATCACAAGTAGGCAGAGAGGCAGGCAGAGAGGGGGAAGCAGGCTCCCTGCCGAGCAGAGAGCCCGATACGGGGCTCGATCCCAGAGCCCTAAGATCATGACCTAGGCCAAAGGCAGAGGCTTTAACCCACTGAGCCACCCAGGCACCCCATTTTATTATTACATTTCTTAGCAATCATCCTGTGTCCTTAGGGATTCTTACGACTTGAGCAAATCTATCTATTCTAATTGAATTTACAAATTTTTTAGCAACATAACACTTTTATAACTTCTAAAATAATGAAGTTATCTTGTTTTCTAACTACTTACTTAAATATCCTTCATTTCCAATTAGCAATGCTCTTTTCTTGGTTTTGGCCAGTAATTGTTTTTCAAAGGGTGCGTATGTTTTTGTGGGTCCCTGAAAATCTCCTTGGCCTTGGATAGAGCTCCTCCAGTGCTGGAGAATAGAATATTCTGTGAGAGTGTTCCAACTGAAAATACCCAACTGGCATCCAATTAGGAACTGCTGACATCTTGATTAGGAAGGCCGACATCTTGAAAATAGAACCTGCAACAAAATAGGGCAACACTGTTTACTCCGAGGCACGGTGATTCCCAGTGGAAGGCCTGGGGTCAGGAGTCAGCTCGTGCTGTGGGTGGGGAAGAAGGACTATACCTGTAGGGCTGATGGGATCCCAATGTAGCTTCTCTTCCATTCACATTTCTAACTGCAGCCTGGCTATTAAATAGAACACATAAACAAGTAATGCTGATGGGCCCTTTTTGAGATTGGTAAACTGGGGGCTGCTGAGTGAGTCTGAGCCTTTGTGTGAGCCTGCCTTCAACAATCACCTGGGGCCTTTGTTCACACCTGCTCACCATCACATCCAATAAAGGCCACGCCCATGTAGTTAAAGTATTGAAGACTGCATCTACACAGATTAGGCGTTGGGATGGCATTTTAGGTTAATTCCCCAGAAGCAAACCCTAAGACACAAATTCAGGAGCAACTAATTTACGAGGGGACCATTTCCAGGAGAAACTAGTAAAGGAGTGAAGGAAGGTTTATAGGAAAGGGGAAGAAACCAGATCAAGCAGGATTTTAAACTCCTCTGGAGGCCAGTCCTAGCCTGATCCTCTGCGAGGTGGATGCTGGAGGTAAGTGACTGGGACTCCAAAGTGTCACCAGCTAAGGCAAGGGGCCTGGGTGTTCTCATTCCTAAACCCCTCAGTCACTGCCAAGGACTTCCCCATTGGATGTGTAACTTTTAGGCACTTTTGACTCTGCACAGAGTGGAAGAAGGCCAGCCACCCAACAGGAGTGTCAGGGGCAGGCGACAAAAAACAGAACTCTCAGAGATTGGATGCTGGGAGGTTGGGAGGTATCCTGGTAAGGCGACCAGATGAGCAACTAAAGATGCAGAAAACATGAACAGACACTTCTCTAAAGAAGACATACACATGGCTACCAGATATATGAAAAAAGGCTCCAAATCACTTGCCATCAGTGAAATACAAATCAAAACCACAATGAGATACCACCTTATGCCAACTAGAACGGCAAAAATTAACAAAACAGGTAACAACAAATATTGGTGAGGATGTGGAGAAAGGGGAACCCTCCTATAGTGTTGGTGGGAATGCAAGATGGACAGACACTCCAGAAAACAGTATGGAGGTTCCTAAAGATGTTAAGAATAGAGCTACCCTATGACTCAGCAATTACACTAGGAGGTGTTTACCCCAAAGATACAGAGGACCATAGGGAAAGGGAGGGAAATCTGGAGGGGGGTAAATCAGAGAGCGAGAAAAACCATGAGAGACTATGGACCCGGGAAAACAAACTGGGGGTTTCAGAGAGGAGGAGGGTGGGGCAGGGGCTAACAGGGTGATGGGTGGTAAGGAGGGCACGTATTGTGATGAGCACTGGGTGTTATACCTAACCTAGGAATCATTGAACACCACATCAAAAACTAATGATGGCTAATTGAACATAAAAAAAAGGCAGAGCATGTGTTTTGTTTTTAAAGAGAGCGAGCCTGTACGTGCGGGCGAGAGGGTGGGGGAGGGGCAGAGGGCGAGAGAGACCATCCTAAGCAGGCTCCATTCCCAGCACGGAGCCCGAGGGGGGCTTTATCTAAAGACCCTGGGATACTGACCTGAGCCGAAATCATGAGTTGGATTCTTCACCGACCAAGCCACCCGGATGCCTCCCAGCATGTGTGTTTTTAACACGCATCAGGTATTCTGTGCGTGTCTGTCAGAGATTGTGTTACTATTCCCGCGGCAGCCCTGTAAGAGCAGCCCCCTCTTGTTAAGACAGCGTTTGCGGCAGAAGCGTTTGCTCTGAATTGCTTTGAGTCCCCGCTTTGCTGCCGGCTCGCCTGCGGCCCGGTGTGAGCCTCCTGACCTCCGTTCCTTTATCTGTAAACTGAAGGGGAGATAGTAGTAACCCTGCGAACAGTTCCGGGGAGATCCAGCGAAGGAATGATGGGAGCTGAACGCAGGGCGTGGCACAGAGCGCGTGCCCAGTGAATAACACATGCGGTTATTGCTGGTAATGGTCTTGTTTCTTAGAATGGTTATAGTTTTATTGAATGTGAGGCAGGGTCATCTCAGTAAAGCAAGGATAAGAAATCGGCCTTGCAGTGATGAGAGCTGGTCAGTCATGGCGCTGGTCTGCCCCTTCCAAGCGGCTTGGGGGAGAGGCAGGCAACGAGGTTTATCCCGGGAAGCACGTCACGTGCCCGAGAGTGTGACCGGGTGAGACAGGCCTTGGCAAAGCTGAGGTGAGGGGGGAAGTAGACAAAGCTGACAGAGAAAGTGGGGCGGTGTTGGTGATCAAACGGAGACACAGACAAGGGCGAGGAGGTCCTCCTGTGGTAGGTGGAGGGGGAAGTGGTCACTCGTGGTTGGGGGCGTGGCTAGGGTGGGGAAAATGGAGTTCAGGGTGTAATCTGGGGCTACAGGGAAGAAGAGGAGACGAAGAACTCTGGAGATGTTGAGGTTCGGGGACTCAGGCCAGATGGGTTCCTTGCTGAGACTTGTGGGCCTTGCCTCAACAGGCGTTAGTGATTGTCCTCTCCTTTGGTAGTGTTCAAATCTTGGAAGACGATTCCTGATGTGTTCTTGGTACAACTATTGAAAACACTGTCCCACCTTTGTTTAGGATTCTCTAGCCTTTGCCTGTAGGCCAGCTCTCTGCTGTTCTAGACTCTTCGCACGTGCTGCATGGGCATTTTTGAATCCAATGTGTATTGGGGAGGTCCCCAACTTCTTCTCTTGCCCCTTCACCTTCCTTTCCTGTACCCTGGTAAAGCAGCTGGAGTGGCCCCTTTCCGTTCCCCACTTGATCACACATGGATGATCCTACCTCGTCAATACCCTTTCTTCTCCATCCTTTCCTCTTTGTCCTTCTGACGCATTGATCGCTGTTGGAGCCTTTCCTGCCTTTCCCGGAATTAGAGCAGCAGCGTCCCCACTGCCCTCCCTTCCTGTTTGCACACCCTACCTGTTATCAAGCATTTCTCCCCCTGCACGAAGTGGTCTTTTCACTGTTCTTTTCTTGCTTAGTGGACCTAAGGGGCACCGACATTGCTGCTGGCCTCTCCAACCCAAGGCCTTGCCACTGCCCCCAGGTGCCTCTAGCTGTGACTTTAAGGCATGCCAGGAGGTTTGTCCTTGTGCGGGGAGTGAGTACTTGCTTTTCCTTCTTTGTTCAACTCCTTTAACATTATGTTTGGAACAACAGTGATGGGACTTGTTCTCACCTCTTGATAAGTTAATACTCCCATTCATTGTGTGTTCTTTCATGTTCAGCCTCTCTGAGGGATATTAGGAAGGAAAAGGAAACTTAGAAATCTGGGTTTTATATTCTTTCTCTACCTTATTTATTATGTTACTAACACTGCTATTTCTTGAGCACTTACTATGGACCGGTTGCCATGCTAAAATTTATGGATCCTACTTCATTTAAGCCTCTTAATAACTCCATGAGGTGAGTTCAACAATCATTTTCATTTTATTTTTTAAAATTTTTAAAAAAGTTTTTATTTATTTATTTGAGAGAGAGCAAGCAGGAGCAGGGAGAAGGAGAAGCAGCCACCTCACTGAGCAGGGAGTTTGAACCCAGGACTCCAGGAATCAGGACCCTCTGAGCCACCCAGGTGCCCCATCAGTTTCATTTTTAACATTCCTACTACTGCCACTCCTTGTGCTTAAGATTCTTAGAACTTCTGGGATGCCTGGGTGGCTGAGTCACTTAAATGTCTGTCTTTGGCTCAGGTCAGGGTCCTGGGATGGAGCCCCAGGTCTGGCTCCCTGCTCAGCGGGAAGCCTGCTTCTCCCTTAGCCCCTCCCCTTGTTTGTACTCTTGCACCCTCTCTCTGTTGAATAAATAAATAAGATATTTAAAAGGAAAAAAAGTTTGGGTGTGGTGCAGAGTGGACTGGGAGCTTAAATGAATTCAGTTCAGGAGTTGTATGGTTTCTGGTCTTATGTTCAAGTCTTTAATCTACTTGGAGTTAATTTTTGTGTGTTGTGTAAGACAGTAGGCAGATTCATTCTTCTGCATGCTGCTGTTCAGCATTTCCAAAACCATTGAATGAAGGGACTGTCCTCTCCCCACTGTATATTCTTGGCTTCGTTGTTATAAATTAATTGACCATGAATGCATATGTTTATTTCTGGGCTCTTTTATGTACCATAGATGGGTGTGTCTGTTTTTATGACAATATCATACTGTTTGGATTACTGTAGCTTTATATACAGTTTGAAATCAGGAAATCAGCTTTCTTTATCTAGATGGTTTTGGCTATTTTGAGGTCTTTTGTGGTTCTTTAGCCATGTGAAAATTGTCCTATTTTTGAAAAAATGCCATTGGAATTTTGATAGGGATCGTATAGAATCTGACTGCTTTGGGTAGTATGAACATTTTATTATCACGATTTTAAGTATTTATTTATTTCAGAGAGGAGCAGAGGAAAAGAATCTTTAAGCAGACTCCCTGCTGAGGGAGAGGCCAATTGCAAGGCCCAATTCCATAATACCTTCTTTGGAGACATGTCTTTTCATGTGTTCTGCTTATTTTTAAATTGGATTATTTGGTTTTGGGATGTTGAGTTGTGTCAGTTCTTTATATATTTTGGGTACTAACCCTTTATTGGATATGCAATTTGCAGATATTTTCTCCCATTCCATAGGTTGCCTTTTAGCATTATTGATTTTCTCCTTCATTGTACAGAAGCTTTTTATTTTGACAGAGTCCCACTAGTTTATTTTTGCTTTTGTTTCTCTTGCCTTAGGGGACTTATCTAGAAAATAGTTGCTATGGCTAATATCAGAGAAATTACCGCCTGTGCTATCTTCTAGGATTTTTTTTTTTTAAGATTTATTTATTTGAGAGAGAGCAAGAACATGTGGATGAGAAAAAGAACATGAGTGGGAGGGACAGAGAGAGGGAAAGAGAATCCCCCCATGCTGGCCACAGAGCCCGTTGTGGGGTTTGATTTCAGGACCCTAAGATCATAACCTAAGGTAAAACCAAGAGTTGGACGCCCAACCATATGTGCCACCCAGGCACCCATCTTCTAGGATTTTTATAGTTTCAGCTCTCACATTTGTGTCTTTAATCCATTTTGAATTTATTTTTGTATGGTGTAAGAAAGTGGTCTGGTTTCATTCTTCTGAATGTTGCTTTCTTGAAGAAAAATTGACCATAGAATGGTGGGTTTATTTCTGAGTTTTCTGTTTTCTTCTATTGATCTATGTGTCTGTTTTTATGCTGCTGGCATATTGTTTTGATTGTGACAGCTTTGTAATACAGTTTGAAGTCTGGAATTGTGATGCCTCTAGCTTTGCTTTTCTTTTTCCAAGATTGCTTTGTCTATTCGGGGTCTTTTGTGGTTGCGTATAAATTTTAGGATTGTTAGTTTTAATTCTGTGAAAGATGCCATTGGTCTTTTGATAGGGATTGAGTTAAATGTATAGATTGCTTTGGTACTATAGATATTTTTTAACAGAGTTCTTTCAATCCATGAGCATGGAATGTCTTTCCATTTTTTTGGGAGGGGTCACCTTCAGTTTCTTTCATCAGTGTTCTATAGTTTTCAGAGTACCTCATTATTATGTTTTCATTTTCATTTGCTTCCATGTATTTTTACTTCTTTAATTTCCTGGTTAACCCATTCATTCTTTAGTAGGATATTTTAAAACTTCTGTGTATTTGTGGTCTTCTCAAATTTTTACTTGTGGTTGATTTCAAGTCTCATAGCATTGTGGTCTGAGAGTATTCCTGGTGTGATCTTAATCTTTTTGTACTTGTCAAGACCTGATTTTAGTCCCAGTATTTGATCAATTCTGGAGAATGTTCCATGTGTCCTCAAAAACAAAAACAAAAAATGTGTATTCTGCTGCTTTAGGATGACATGTTTTGCACTTATCTATTAAGTCCATCTGGTTCAGTGTGTCCTTCAAAGCCATTGTTTCCTTGTTGATTTTCTACTTAGATGATCTGTCCATTGCTGTAAGTGGGGTGTTAAATTCCCCTGTTATTATTGTGTTATTATCAGTGAGTTCTTTTATGTTGGTTATTAAGCAATTTATATATTTGGGTGCTCCAAAGTTGGGGACATACATATAATTGTTAAATTTTGATTGATCCCTTAATTATGATATAATGCCCTTTTTCATCTCTTGCTACAGTCTTTGGTTTAAAATCTAGCTTGTCTGATACAAGTATGGCTACTCTGCCTTTCTTTTTATATCCATTACCATGATAGATGGTTCTCCATTATCTCACTTTCAATATGCAGGTGTCTTTGGGTCTAAAGTCAGTCTCTTGTAGGCAACATATAGATGGGTCTTGTTTTTTAACCTATTATGATACCCTGTGTCTTTGGATTGGAGCATTTAGTCCATTTACATTCAAAGTGATTATTGATAAGATTTTAGTGCCTTTGTTACTTGTAAAGTTGGTATTTCTGGGGATGTTCTCCGTTCCTTTGTGGTCTTTTTTGCTTTTGGTCTTTTCTTTCCCCACTCAAAGAGTCCCCTTTAATATTTCTCGCAGGGCTGGCTTAGTGGTAACAAACAATTCATTGCTTGTCTTGGAAACTCTTTATCTCTTTTTATTCTGAATGACAGCTTTGGTGGACAAAGTATTGTTGGCTGCGTATTTTCCCCATTTAGCACGTTGACTTTATCATACCACTTTCTACTGGCTTGCCAAGTTTCTGTGAACAGTTATGCTGCAAACCTGATGTGTCTTCCATTGCAGGTTGGGATTTTTTTCCCTTGCTTTCAGGATTCTTTCCTTGTCTCTGCAAATTTTGTGATTTTGATGATAATGTATATTGGTGATGGCCTGCTTTAGTTAAATTTAATGGGAGTTTTCTGTGCTTCTTGGATTTTGGTGTCTGTTTTCTTTCCCAGATTAGGGAGTTTTCAGCTATAATTTACTCAAATAAGTCTTTTGCTCCTTTTTCTCTTCTTTTTCTGGGACTCCTATGATATGAATGTTACTACTTTTTAAGGAATCATTGAGTTTCTTAGATATGATCCAAAGTTTTTCTTGCCCTCTTTTTTTTTTAGCTTTATTATTTCCCATAATTGTACCTTCTATGTCACTGATTTGTTCTTCTGTTTCATCCATCATCCTTGTTATTGCATCCAGTCGGCTTTGCATCCCATCTATAGCATTTTTTATCTCAGCCTGACTAGTTTTGAGTTCTTTTATCTCTGCAGTAAGGGATTCTCTAGAGTCTTCTATGCTTTTCTCAAGTGCAGCTAGTTTCTTTATTATTGTCATTTCAAATTCTGGTTCAGGCATTTTACTTATGTGTGTATTGATAAAATCCCTGGCTATTGCTTACTCCCTTTTTTTTTTCTTTTGGGGTCAATTCCTCCATCCTGTTATTTTGTCTAGGTCACTGTGTGTGCGTGTGTGTGTGTGTGTGTGCGCGTGTGTGTGTTAGGAAAGTCTGTTATAGTTCTGCTCCTGAGAGTAATGGCTCTATTAGGAAGAGGTCCAATACTCTCTGGGGCCTGGTGCTTCCAGAGGTGTTTCAGGGTGTGCACTCTGCAGCTGTGTTTTGACTGCTCCTTCTCTCAGGTCAGCCCTTTGCAGAGTTGCTCCTTGCCTGCTGTGGGTGGGGTGGGGGATGTTTTTGGACCTTGTCTGCTGTGTGGCAGTTTTGAATTAGATGTGTTTCAGTCTGCTTGTTAGAAGAAGCTAGATCCAAAAGGGGGAAAAAAATGCTAGGTCCTCTTTTGCCTAGAGGTGAAGCTTTGCAGCACTCTATGATCAGTAAGTGGTGCAAGTAAGGAGTTTGTGCTGATCTTCTGGGGGAGGGTCCTGCTGTACTGGTTCTCAGGCCGATTTGTCCTAGTAAAGATGGACCTGCAGGGCTCAGGGTGGCCAGGGTTGGTGTAAGTGGCTCCAGCCTCCACTGGGTGGCACTTTGTTGCTCACTGAAGTTGGTCAGTGCTGATAAGTGGGGGGAAATGGCCTTAGCCTGCTCTCTCCTTCCTGGAGTACTGAGTTCACACCTACCACTCTTCAGAAAGCCCTCACAGAAGAGCAAACAGTCACCCCTCTTGTGTCCCCAGCTTCCTTCAGATCCCTGCTTTCATCCTTTTTGTGTCTGAGCTAGGTGCCTGGCCAGGCAGCACAGTTCTCCTGTGTTGAATGAAGCTGGTTTTCAAAACTCCCAAATTTGGGGCATCTGAGTAGCATGGACAAGCACTGATCCTTTGTGGGAGGGTCTTGCTACACTGTGGTGGGAGCATCTCAGAAGATGGTCACATGACCATGTAGTGGTTCATAGTTTATGGTAAAGCACAGCAAAAAGCCAGCACCAAGGGGCCTAAATTCCTGTGCTATGGAACAGGTTGACACGTTGACACCACCAGGTTTTCTGTCCCCAGAGAGGCCATTCCAGTGCTCCCAAATGCACTCCACAAGAAGGGGAAATCTTTATGCCCGTGTGATCCATGGATCCTCTTACCTGGCTGCCCACTCCTGGGTTTCTACCTGTCTTCCGCACTGGAATGCCACTAAATCCACCAGGCCTCACCCTGATGATGGCAGAGCTTCAGACTTTGCTCTCCACTGCTTATAAAAACTTGCGGTAGTCAGTTCCTCTCTTTTTCCCAGGCAGTAGTTTTGGGGTAGAGTTTTCCTAGTGCAATCTCCTGTACACATTTTCACACTTTCTCTATCTCTGATCAAGGTTCCCTCCCCTCCGCAGCACCCACAGCTCTTTTCTGCCCTAGGTCAACTCTCCACAGTTTCTGCCTTTGATGATGTGGCTATTGTTTCTAACTCTAGTTGTGCAGTTTGTTCTCTTAGTCTTCAAAAGAATTTTTTGGGTGTTCAGAATGATTTGGTATTTATCTACTTTGCTCAAGGGACAAGATACCTGATGCTTAGGGGCTACCTGATGTTCTGCCATCTTAACTCCTCCTCTACAGTCTGTATAAAAGAGAGTTTTGGAGATGCCTAGGTGGCTCATTTGGTTAAGCATCTGTTTTTGGCTCAGGTCATGATCCCAGGGTCCTAGGTTCAAGTCCTGCGTTGGGCTCCTTGCTCAGTGGGGAACCTGCTTCTTTTTCTGCCTGTCACTTCCCTTGCCTGTGTTCTTTCTCTCCCTCTGACAAATAAAGAAATAGAATCTTTTAAAAAAAAGTTGATTTTATCTAATAAAACTCTTGATACCCCAGCTTATTTTATTTTTTCATTTCGAGTAAAATATCTTTATCCTTTCCTTCATTCTAGTCTGTATTTGTCTTTAGGTATAAAGTGAGTTTCTTGTAGGCAGCATATAGATGGGTCTTGTTTTTTTTTAGTCCATTACATCTACCTGTGTCTTTTGACTGGAGTATTTACAACATTTACATTTGAAGTATGTTTAATTATTATGTACTTACTGCCATTTTCTTAATTGTTTTCTGGTTGTTTTCATAGTTTTTCCCTCTTAATCTCTTTCTTTGTGATTAATAACTTTCTCTAGTGTTATGCTTGGCTTTATTTTTGTTTTATGTATCTGTAATAGGTTTGTTGTGTGGTTACAATGTTCATATATTATGTCCTAAATACATAGATATCTATATTAAGTTAATAGTCATTTAAATTTGAACACATTATGAAAGTAATACATTTGTAATCCTTCCCCTCCACATAATTTGCATAGAATATAAGGCTTGTTTAATGGTGATGAACTCCTTTAACTTTTGTTTGTCTGGGAAACTAACTCTCCTTCAGTTTTGAATGACTGTTTTGCCAGTTAGAGCATTTTTGATAATTGGATTTTCCTCTTCACATTTGAATGTATCTTGCTACTTCTTCTGGCCTGCAAAATTTCTGCTGAAAAATCAGCTGATAGCCTTATGAGGCTTCCGTGTACATAACCAGTTGCTTTTCTCTTGCTGATTTTAAGATTCTCTTTTTTAAATTTGTGCCATTTTAATTACTATGTGTCTTGGTGTGGCTCTGCTTGGGTTCATATTTTTGGGGGGCTCTCAGTGTTATTTGGATCTGGATATCTGTTTCCTTCCCTAGGTTAGAGAAATTTTCAACTATTAATTCTCCAAATAATTTTTTTTGCACCTTAATCTTTCTCTTCTCCTTCTGGGACCCCTATATTGTGAACATTCACATGCTTGTTATTGTCCCCGAGTTTGCTTACCCTATCATTTTTTTTAGAAATTCTTTTTCTTTTTACCATTCAGCTTGGGTGCTTTCCACTACTCCCTATTACATAGCTGATCTCCTCTGCATCTTCTAATCTGCTTTTGATTCCCTTTGGTGTATTTTTTGTTTCAGTTATTGTATTCTTTAACACTAACTGGTTGTCTTTTATATCTTCTGTCTCTTTTTTGAAGTTCTCACTGAGTTCAGTTACTCTTCTCTCACGTTGAGTGAGCATCACTATGACCATACCTTGAACTCTTTTCAGGTAGATTATCTCCATTTTGTTTAGTTCTTCTTATGGAAGTTTTGTGGGGTTTTGGGGTGTGTGTGTGTGTGTGTGTGTGTGACTTATTCCTCTGCCTTTTTATTCTATTTTACTTTATTTGTTCCTATGGAATAGGTGAAACCTGTACCTCTGTCTTGAAGGAGTGGGCTTGTGTAGGAATTCCCTTGTGTAGACTGCATATGCCTGACAGCTTTGGCTGGTTGGTTGGATCTGGGCAGGGGCAGGCCAGGATCCTGGGCCTTTCCATGCTGGGGCCATCCTGCTGGGATGACTAGAGCTTCAGCAAGCATGTCCTAGGGCATTCCTCACAAGAGGGGTCATTTTGAGATGGCTGGAACTGAGGTAGATGTGGCTTTGCAGATCCTGGGGTGCTCCATGCCTGGGCCACTGTGGCAGGAAGGCTGGAACCAGGGAAGACACTGGCCAATATCCTTTTCACAGAGGACACCTGGCAGAATGGATGGAATCATAGTGGGCAGAAGCTAAAGATTTCCCAGTGTATGCTGCACCATGGCAGCCTTTATGGGATGGCTGTAGCTCAGGTGGCATGAGTGGGAGTGTTGCCTTGAGGTGATCACTGGGGCTGGTGTGGGCTAGGTGACTGAGGCTCACTGAGGCAGCAAGCCAGCAAAGGGTGGAGGAGGAATGCAAACAGTAGCACTCACCAGCACCGTCAACCCTGAGGAAAGTTGTAGCAGACTCTCACCATTTAGGGTGTGCTCTAGGGTTAGTGCAGGTTTCCTTCACTTACAGTCCGGTAGCATTAAACAGGTGTTTTGTTTTGTTTTCTGTATTGTTTTTTCTTGTTGCTTTGCCCCTGGTCTGGTAAATCTGTATGTGGGCCCCTCAGTGATATCACTCCCTATTAGAATCTGTAGCACTGGGGTTAAGGTTCCTATTATTAGTTCTCCATGTCTCCTGCTGTTCTCTTTGTGGTCCCTCTATCCTTTGTTGTGCAGAAGCTTTTCAGCCAGCCACGAGTTCTTCAGGAACAGTTGTTTTAAATGTAGGTAGATTTGGGGTCCATTGGAGAAGGTCAGGGTCTTGTTACATTGACATGTTGGACCCCTCTTAGTATGGACTTGTAAGCAATATTCTTCCAATCCATGAGCATAGAATAGCTTTCCATTTATTTGTGTCTTCGTTATCTTTCATCAGTGTCTTAGAGTTTTCAGAACACAGGTCTTTCACATCTTGGGTTAAATTTATTTATGACAATTGTAAATGGGATTGTTTTCTTAGTTTCTCTTCTAGTTTGTTACTAGTGTGTAGGAATTTTTTCATACTGATTTTTGTATCCTTCAGCTTTACTAAATTTGTTCTGTTTTTTGATAGAATCTTTTGTGTTTTCTATATAGAGGACTAGGTCATCTGCAAATAGTGACAGTTCTTATTCCTGTGTGATTTAGATGCCATTTATTTCTTTTTCTTGCTTACTTGCCCTGGCTAGGACTACCAATGCTTATTGAATAAAAATGTCAAGAGTAGACATCCTTGGCTTATTCCTAAAGAAAAAAGTCTTCAGATTTTTACTGTAGAGTATATTAGCTGGGGGCTTGTCATATATGGTCTTAATTATATTGAGAAGTGTATCTTCTGTTCCCACTTGGTTGAGAGTTTCTTACCAGAAGTAGATGTTGACTTTTGTCAAAATGTTGATCCTTTCTGGCATCTCTGTAATAAATCCCACTCAATCATGGTGTATGATCTTTTAATGTATTGTTGAATTAGGTTTGGTAATATTTTATTAAGAACTTAAAAAATTTTTTTACTTAAATTCTAATTTCTTAATATACAGTGTAATGTTAGTTTTAAGTGTACAATATAGTGGTGATTCAGCACTTCTATCCAAGTACTAACTGGTCCTGACCCTGCTCAGTTTCCAAGATCAGACAATATTGGGCATGTTCAGGGTGGTACAGCTATAGACTTATTAAGGATTTTTGCATCTATGTTCATCAGGGATATTGACCTCTAATTTTCTTGTAGTGTCATCGTCTGGTTTTGGTTTCAGGGTAATACTGGCCTTAGTGAATTAAGTTTGGAAGTGCTCCTTTCTCTTCAATTTGTTTATGAAAGTTTCAGAAGGACTGGTAGGTCTTCTTTGTATGACTGGCGGAACTTACTAGGGAAGTCATTTGGCCCTGAACTTCTCTGTTTTAGGAGGTTTTGGGTCATTGATACAATCTTCTTATTAATAATCAGTGCATAAGATTTTTCTATGCATGATTCAGTCTTGGTAGTTTTGTGTTCCTAGGAATTTATCCGTGTCTTAGAGGTTACCGAGTTGGTTGCTGTGTGCTTCTTGTTATTATAGATAAGGTAAATGATGGTCAGCGAAGTGGTCCCAAGTTATTGTGCCTCCAAAGTCTGTGCTGATCCTAATGGGTAAATTTGCACTGTTGGTGCATTTCTGTGGGGGGGTGTGGTTGGGGATGGCTAAATTTGGGTGGGGTGTGAACCTGGCTGTCACTGAAAACCTGGGGAGAAGCTGGGGCAGGAGTTCCAGTTTCCTATCCCCTTTTTGGATGCTTTCCACAAACAGACCCTCAGGTGAGGCCTGTAGTGTCAGCACAGTGTTATCAAAGGCTAGGCGGTTGATGAACGTAGGAAGGATGGGTAAAGGCAGATACCGACTGGGCAGGGATATAGACTACAACTGTATTAAAAAAGGAAATGAGCTCTTTCTCAGCTCTTTGCCATTAGTCTTTACGCGGAGACACCCTTGTGAGATTCCTTATCTAGTCATACCCAGGATACCCTTCCTTCCTGTTGGCTTCACCCTCACCAGCTAGGGGGCACAGCCAGAGACCCGGCATAAACATGAGCCCCAGAAATCAATAAAATTGCTTCCCCAAGACAGAAACCTGCCAGTACTGAAGAGGGGGATAGGGCCTGGTGTCATAAACCTAGATCCTTAAGCTTCATTCGTTATCTGCAGGGTGTCTCTCCTTGGACACATTATCCACAGCATCAAAAAGCCTTTAACCTGTCCCTCACCTCATTGGCTCATGTACCCACATATACTTCCTTTACCTCTTTCCTGATGGGTAGTGTGCTTCTGGGATGTCTGGTGAGCTGTCTTAGCCTTCTTGTTTTCCTCCAGGACTAAGCCTACGTTAGTCTTCATCACCATCAACGAAACTTTTTGTAACCGTTTGTTATCTCCACTGCCCCCCCCCCCAGTTTACCCTCTCTTGTCCATTCCTCAGTCAGGAGCTAGAATAACCTTGTCATGGTTACCCCACTTGCCCATTTGAAGGGTCTGGAATACTCCCTGTCTCGTGTGATGACAGGAAGCCCAGAGCTCTACCATCTCCAAGCAGGACAGGAACAAGGGCATCCCCAGCTTACCCCCAGAGCCATGCACATACCCCCACTACCTCCCTTACTCATGTATCCTGAGTGTCAGGATGGCCGCAGGCCACAGCCTGTCCCCAAGCTCCTGTCTGTCCTGTTCACTTTATTTCTGACTACCCCATTTGTGCTCTGGGAGGCCCTGGGGAAGCTGTCCTACATCATTAAATCCTGACCCTTGGATTTTCATGGGATCAGGGGAGACTCTAACCTGCAGAAGTATTTGCAGAGCCTTGTTGCTTTGAAATGCGGCTGGTTTGCTTTCCATGTTTCTTTTGGAGAAGAGAGAATCCCCTTCAAATGTTGACTTGAATTCAGTAAAAAGGTTGCAATTGGATATTCTCTTAAGCCTTCCTCAGTTGAGGTCAGAGATCTATGATTAGAAGACCTTCCTATTTCTGTCCTGGGACTAGAAAAAGTGCAGGATAATCTCCCCCCGGCATATGACTGTGAATTGCAGATCAGCCTGATGGTGGCTGGCCTGAGAGTAATGGTGTCAGGACCCCGAAGGTCCTTGCTTGCTTGAGAAAATCACACTCTTGGCTGTGAGCTGGAGGTAGGGCAGGTAATATCTGGGTGTTTCTAGACAGGTCAACAAAATTCCTTTGAAATCTTGATCTCATATTATGGTTTTGAAATTTAAATCTCATATTACAAAAAGAATTATAGTTGAATCTGACCCAGAGCAGTGAGGCAGCATTAACTTGAGAACAGTGTGCACATACTGGTCTCTCTCCTCTGACCCATCCATGTCTATCACTTCGAAGTTTTATAGAAAGGTTTTTTTCTTTTTTTTCCAGGAAAGTTTTCCTGATGGACAGGATTTTGCCTGAATATCAAATGAGTATTTTCCCTACAATCGTTTCCCAGAAAAGGAGGAGTCCCTTAATAATAAATTCCTTGCAAAGTTTCTCTCATTACACACTCTTTCTCAACTACTTTAAATATGGGAGTATTTGGGAAAGACCCATTCATAAAACTGACCTCAATTAGGCTTAGTTTGGGAGCTGTAATGGAGATGTCCAGAAGAATTGCCATAAAAGGAGCCAAAGGCAAAACCCAAAGATTTAGTCATGATGCCTATGGCTTGAGCCCACTGTGCAACAGACATGATTTCATTTTAAACAAGTTTTTTTTACGGCCCTTTTAAAAAGCAAAATGGATAAGCAGTTATACAGGCACTTCTGGGGTAGTTGGAGAAACTTCGTATTGACGCAAGTGGGTACTCAGGACTTGGTGTCGCTGACGACTGCATAGCAGTGACAGGGATGAGCCCTGGAAAACAGTGCTGATGATTCAAAAGAGGAACTAGTGATGGTAAGGAAAAATGCTGTCAGCCACGAGCATGCGAAGATTTGGATAGAATTATTTCATACGTATGAGTGAAAAATCAGTATTTTATATTCATGTTTTGGATATTGTCTGATTAAAAATATCAGCTATGGGTACTGTTTAATGATGCAGCTGTTTAATCAACATTTATAAAATGTATACATTCATGTTCAAAAATCTTTAGATCTTCTCACCAGAAAATTGGGAGATGACTCTGTATGTGGGGCTGCCTTATATTCAAGCCCCGAGATAACCAAGAACCTGGTTTTCCTACTCTGCACTTAACATGCCTTTTCTGATGCATTCTTTTTTAAGGCTGAGGCTAATCGTGTTGACTTCATCTCTCTCTAGAATAACTTTAGAGGACAGGACTGTTGTCTTTTTGCTATAACCCTTCCCAAGTGGAGTTTTCCCCTCCTGTGGTGTGGGAACGGTCACTGGTCTGTCTTCTCATGGTCCTTGTGAAACAAGGTGATCTGTAAGGATCCATCCTGGCTACAATTTTTTTTTTTGAGTTTTTGTTTTTTGTTTTACCGAGTGTCTGTGTTGCTTTAAAAAAGCTTTTAAGCCCTTGGTGTGTAGGGCTAAAAGCAGGAGCCTTCCTTTAGGACGTGTGGCTCCTAGGTCAGAGGGAGTCAAACACCGGCCAGCAGTGTGGTCTTGAGACACAGACCACCCTTAAGTCTGGGGAGAAAGAGAAGAAGAATAAAAGATCTCTCCCAGGATGATCATTGGAGTTTCTCTTTCATTAATAAGTCAGGATTTTCTAGCTAAACAAGGGACTGGGACAAGGACTAGGAGAATATCTTAGAAGAAAAAGTCATGTGCATAGGCTGGGAGGTAAGAGAAGATAGTATGTTCCAGCAACCAGTGAGTGTATCTCTGGAAGGAGAGGCGCTGCAGGACCAGGAAGATGATGCATCCAGAAATGCAAATGTTGGCCATGGGGTCGGAGAAGGTGGACAGCAGCAGGCGTTTCATACTGCCAGTGCTGCCCCCTAGTGGATCATCAGGAGATGGGTGGGAGCACCTGGAAGCCACCATGGAGGGAGGCCCCAGAGGTTGACAAGCAGGGACGGATCGGTGCACATGGCAGCAGATGTGGGCAGTCTGTGGCAGAACAGCCTGGAATGGGATGTGTGTGATCTGAGCACTCAGGAGAGGTGTCCTGCCCCCAGACCCGTTGGTCAAGAGCTGCAGTAGACCCGATTCCACCATAAGAGGACTTTTCTTGGGCCAGGTGAGACTGTAGGAGTTGTGTTAAAAGGCATTCTGCTGAGGAAGGAGGGATATATTTACCCTCTTTCCTCTCTCCTCCCTTTCTTCCTGTTTCTTTTTCTTTTTTATTTAAATTCCAGTACATCTACCTCCCTTTTAGGTGTTGCTGTATGTGCTTAGAGCAAATGCATGAGCTGAGGTGTGAGGCAGGCTTCTGAGCTGACTCAGATGAGGGCCTAAGGGGATCCTGATGAAGAAACACTGCTCTGAGTTCACTGCTGGGGACAGAGAAGCTTGGGGGCAGTAGCTGGTGATGGGGAGGCAGTGGTGAGGAGGGGGAGAGAAACTCCAAAGAGTTGGCAAGGTCTGTGAGACAGGAACAAGTTACTGTGCACGCTAGCCTCAGATGTGCTGCTGAGCAAGGTTTTCATTAAACGCCGCTGAGGACAGATGGCATACACAGCAAAGGATATGGGCTTTGGGGTCAGTTAGAGCTGACCCCCACTGAGCTCTTTGTCTACCAGATGACCCCGAACAAGTTGTTAAACCTGAGTCTGTCAGTAGTTCTGATGCTTACGTCACAGAGTTTTTAAGGATTTATGGACCCAAATGAGTATTTCATAGGTGGTACATATGTGGTCACCTTTATACACCTGCACCAGCCTGTGACCCCCAGTAAATAATGAGAACTATCTTGGGAGTGCGGCGAACACGCAGCCCAGCAAACATGAGCAGCCAGTACTTCCCAGTCAAAATTCTCAATGTGGAGTTTTTACTTTCTCAGGGGTCCTTAGCTAGGCTCTGATGCTGGCTGGAGTCCAGGTGTTCATAAGTCTCGATTGAACAAGGGGCCAAATCCACACTGACTTTGTCTGAGAGTGAAGAATGGCTGCCTTTCTGGTCTTTTGAGTCCTCATGCAGTTAGATTTTCTGTTGTCAGAATCTCAGTGCCTTTGAGCACCTTTTTACTTAAGTATTCTTTTAGGCCATTCATTTAAAGGCATGATCCCCTTCTTGGAAGCTTACAGAACCAACTCCAGAGAAATTTATAGTGATTCATGTAAAAGCTGTCACTAGACCACAGGCTTCTCACAGATGTAGCCAAAACTGCACAGAAAAGTTTCCTACAGGGATGAGACGGAGATGCACACTTAATGGTTGTAGCATATGGACACGTTCATTAAGACGCTTCGTCAAAGGGGGTCTGGACTGAGTCTAAAGGTGGGTCTCACTTAGTATCTGAACGAATGCTGTGGGGTTAAGCTAGTGATCCCTGGGCTCGTCTGGCTACTCCGTCTCTGAAGGATTGTTTTGACATGCTGCTGGACGATGAGGCCCTTGGAATGATACACTTCAACTGAGGTGGGGTTGTCTACCCCCACTCTTACTTTCGTGCTTGAGGATTCCCCTTTGTATCTCACCATGTTATCCTAGTAAGAATGCAGTTTCATACAAATGCATAAAGGAATCAATAAACACTATTCAAGTAGGAGGTAAGTCTTGCTTGGAAAAGTTCAAGAATGACACAGGTCTAGTTAGATTTTTCTTTTTTTTTTTTTAAGATTTTATTTATTTATTTGACAGAGAGAAATCACAAGTAGGCAGAGAGGCAGGCAGAGAGAGAGGAGGAAGCAGGCTCCCTGCTGAGCAGAAAGCCCGATGTGGGGCTTGAACCCAGGACCCGGGATCATGACCTGAGCCGAAGGCAGCGGCTTAACCCACTGAGCCACCCAGGCGCCCCTAGTTAGATTTTTCTGTTAAGGGATATAACCAAAAGGACAAAAAATCTAAGTAAAGGATTGAAGTTTTGGATGACCAAAGATTTCTGGAACTCAGCTATGCTGTCTCATCTGGTTTTAATCTGTAGCCATTGGGAGAAAATAACCATAAAAATAAATGAACTTTGCATTTAAAGGTAGATTTTCTCAGTGGAGATAGAACTATTTTAAGCTGTTGAGAAACCAGGCACCAATAGGGCCATGAACTGCTGACCTGGATTTGGTGGGCTGTGTTCCCCTCTTCTTCCCTGCACTCTTGTCTGCTTGGGTTCCGCTCTCCTCCTGCTCTTCTGCTTACTCGAGGGAATGTGCCGAAGCATGGAACTTAAATGTGTACTTAAATAAGCTCGTGTGTGTGCACGCACGCACGCACACCGTTTGTTGTACTGTTTTGTATTTTGAAACTGCAATATTTTATGTAAACTTACAGAGAAAAAAAGCTTAAACCAAAAGTTAAAACTGTTTCTCTGCCCCTGGGCTAGGGAAACAATGCTCTGAGAGAACTCCATATGATCTTTCTGGAAGCAGGATATATTGGGAGACTATCAATCAGGGTAAGACCAGAGGTACCACAAAGAAGTCAAGCTGAGTTTGTCAGAGCCAAATGAATTTTAAACATAGACCAGTGAGCCCAAAGCCAGATTATTTTTGTAACCTGTGGTACATTATGTGAAGGGATAAAGCTAACTTGGTTTGTGGATTTGACTCAGTACGTTATTTTAGGTAAATTCCCAATGTGAGTATGTGCAAATCTAATAGTTCAGAATTTTCTTCCAAGTGGAATCGTGTACTTAGTTTCATAGACTACTAAGTAATCTCAGAGTAGCAGCCGATGGATGCTCAGTTGGCTCCATGTCTGTTTTAAGGGGACTCGAGCATTGTGGCTACAGACCAGCCACTAGATGGCGCAGTACCTCTGTACTTGGCTGGTGCCTTGGCAGCCCCAAGGGGGCGGGGGGGGGGGATAATCCACTGGTGGGTGGTATGGTGCTGGGATTCCAGAACTCATCTTGGAAAATTCATTAATCAGTTTTCTGATTTATAATCTCAGTCCATTGTATGTTATTAAGACCAAGATAATATATTGCTTTTCTTCTGAAACCAATTCTATTATGCTAAATGGACATTTAAAAAGCCACTGAACTCTGAAAGCATCTAGTTTACACTAAGACCCAACAGCACTAGTGACAAATACTGTTACCTCAAACATTACATATAATGATATCACACTAGTGATCACACATGGAAAAAAATTTAAACAAGAATTTATTTCTTAAATTTACTTGAAAGATTAGAGCTGATACATAAGAACGTTTACAGTAGCATTTAGAGTTATGTCAACATAAGACCAATAGCCATGGTAACAACTAGCACATGCAATTCACTACAGAGGTAAAAATACAATACCCTCTCTACACAAGCCTTCTACGTGAAGTAGACGAGGTGGGGGTAAAACAAGTGAACTTTGAAGGATTGCACTTAAAAAGATACACAGAGGATACACACCTAATGCTAAATCACTGTATTGTAGTACTAGCAAATTGCACACTTTCAGAATATATTCAATAAACATATATTAAGACTACAGAATATTCAGATATCTGCCTTTAAAATGTCCATTTGACATCACGTTTTGGCATTCATGTTATAGTATTTGAAACATGTAGTTACCATTCAGACAAAGCTTGTCTGTAAGGGATCTTCAATGCATTTTCATCATGATCAATGGTAAAGCCTGGGTAATGAAGTTAAACTAATCCACCTGAAGGAGCTGCTGATTACAAAAAGCTCCTAAAAATTTAGGAAAAAAAAAAAAAAAGCAGAGCTCACACCAAGTTCCCTTTTTCTTTTTAATGCAATGTATACTAGAATATCACACTAATGCATGCTAGTAGCACACACAAAAAGATTAATCGAGAGACAGTACATTTGGCTCTAGAAAGCTTGTTATTGACTTATATCTGAATTCTGTTTGTAAGTATTCTGAAAAGGAGTATTTTTTCTGCTGGCAGAAGACCATTAGAAAGAATTAGGCTGTAAGTTGCTAGTTTACATCATCTTTGAAATCCGTGAGTGACCTATTAAAAAATTTTTTTTTAGTATGATCTCCCCACAACATGGGGCTTGACCCCGTGACTCTGAGATCGAGAGTCGCATGCTCTTCCAACTGTGCCAGCAAGGCACCCCAACAATGACCAACTTCACATTAAACATCTTGCCATTTGATGGCATCATATTCTCTATAGCAAATCACAGTGAATTTTTAAAAGCAATCTTAAGGCAACAGAACTGAGCATGACCTGCAACAGAAATCTATCCCAGCAATTTTAACAATTTAAAAAATTTTATATAGCTTATTACATTGACGTATTACCCATTTCAACAGAGTAACATATAGTTTGGAAATTTCTTCTTAAAACCAAACATAGGACAATGACATAGAATGTAAGAGAATGGAGGAAGAGCTCTCCTACTTGATTTATACTTGGTTGATACATGCCAGTTAACAAATTTTAGAGAATTGTATGATATAATTATCCTACTTCTACATTATTTCTCCTGATTTTAACTACTTAGCCCTGTGGATATAATACATTTTAAAAATTTTGATTTCTACTTATGAAACTATTTAAATGTTCTTAAAGGATGAGCTTTCATAAACAAATGTCTTACATTTCTACTTCATGAACCTTGAACTTCACAGTGAGCTGGAAGGATTAGGCAACTTAATGTGTAAGGTTGAAATTAATTCAACAGCTAGGTAGAGAACCGATGTGTACACAGAATGTGTGAATGGTTTTGCTTTTTTCCTTGCTTCTACTTACATATTGGGTATGTTCCTGAGTGCTGACTGATCCAAGTTTATTTGTTAGGATTTTAATGCATTTTAAGTTTGGGAGTTTTCCCACAGTTGCTCACCATTGTGCCTTTGGTAAGGGATGAGGGTATGGGACCAAACACACCAGTTAACAGTCAAACTGCAATGGCAACACCTGTGGCACACTTGCTTTTTACTCCTTTGTGAGGCCACGAGCATCAGAAGCAGTGCGTTAGTTTTGTCCACAGAGAGGCTTTACCAGCATTACTTTAATGGAAATTTCTGGATACTCAAGATTTAGTAGGAATCACATCCACTAACTTATATATAGACTAGTTTTCATATGAACTAGATTTGTTTCTCTCTGCCTAAGTAAAATACAACTTACATGTCTCCAAACAAAACAAAGTTATCTAAAGGAAAAAAACCCACGATTATCCTAAGACCTGGCTTAGGAAAGTAATTTTGTACTTTAAACAAGTTTCATGAATGCATTTCTCTTGTTGGGCAAAGATGTACATCACATATTCGTAATCAAATCTAGGGCTATTTCCTCAAGGTTTATTTGTTCAACTAAATGTCTAAAATGCTCTTGCACCTGGCAGGGGTGGGGGGCACTCAGGGCACCACGTTCTATGCAAGTTTCAACAGATTTGCTTATACAGTGTTCTTTCTGTAAGGACTTCATTCTTACTCCCTTAGATTATAAGCTTAGGTTTTATAATTGCCCCTGTGCCCCCACATACAAACATGACACCAGAATTCTTTTTAAAACTGGCAGAGGTGACCATTTTACAAATAACAGGACTATTTACTTGGAGGGAATGAAAAAGAAAACTGATACAAATTTGACAGATTCTTAGCAAGATAAATGTAGTCCTAGATGGGATCAGGCTTTGGCCAGATCTAAATGGTGGTGGTGCCGTTATCCTGTAGTGAGACTTTGGGGTCCTTCTGTCCCTATTCGGCCTCTCTGTGCCAGGTCTTCCTCATGTACTTCTCATCCTGTCATTCTGCCAATCTCAGGTCTTTTCTCCCCCGTCTCAAAAAGACCGTGTGTGTGCAAGTAAGTGCTCTGAAACACAGCTGGCAAGAATACAAAGATAACATCTAATGAACAGTAGGTTCTACTATGAACAATATTCTGAGAGCATAATGAGTAGAATTAGATTTCAGTTGTCAATGTATAGCAACTTTCCTTCTTTTGAAGTTAGCCCAGTTTTGGTGACATAAATACAGAAAACCAAAACATACCTTCTGAAAATGTACTTCACACCACTAATGATTTAATGAAAATTTCTTCATTTAACTTCTTGTTCCTGTCTTTAGCCCTGCCTCCTTGTCAAATGTGGTGGGCAGGGTATGGCAAAAATGTCAAAGTGGGGTTAAGTGCTAAAATCTGGAGCCCTAGTTTACCTTTCTCTGGGAAGAACAGAACTTGCAGGAGAGTAGGTTTAAAATCTAAATCACAATGTAGAAGGAAGTCAGTCCCATCTACCTCAGAACTGGCAGATACTAAAATACTAACCCTTCATTAAGTGCCTTTACAACAGGGTATGCTCTGTGACATTTACTAACGTCAACATGTACGTTTTTGGATGATGCTTTATTTGGTAAGTAGTACCCATCTCCTCTTAGTTTGAAGAAAAAAAAACCTTCGAATCTTGGCCTACTTAAAAATAAAAACAAAGCATGTGTCCTCACCCTAAAATATGTTTTAATTTAACATTGTATAAAGCGCTTCATCAACCAAGTTCTCTAGTATTAACAAAAAGGATAATGTTTGTGTGTGTGTGTGTGTGTGTATATATATATATATATATATATATATATGAATGTTAAATAATGAAGGTCTTTAAAAAAACAAGGTCTTATAAATGGCAAAGAATTTTTAAAATGGCTAACATAGTTTGGCATTCATTCGTAGCTCTTACCTGGGCACTTTGCTGAATTTATGAATGATGATAAAAAGCAGATCTTGAAAATCTGTTAGACTGCTTAATGATGATACTAATATTCAAAAATATTCAGACTTGCACTCCATTTGTCTCATAATAGGCAGCATCATTACCAATGGAGGAGAATGTCTACTATTTCCTGTTAGCAATATTCTAATTAGGCCCACTGTTTTGGCTGGTTTTGGTCAGACAAAAAAAGCTGGGTTCATATAATTATGCCACCTGCAGCTCTATGCTGTCATTTGAATAGTCTAGATCTCACTCTTCTGATTTTCTTTAACTCTATCTCAGCCACTTTATTTGGTGCCTATTCTCACTAAAATCAGTATAGCCGTATCACTGCTTATTATTTAAATACCCTCTGTTTCCTAGCTACCAAAACAAAGTTTTAATTTGCAAAGTTGAGACAAGCTTTGTTTTTCTTCAGTGCAAACATCCTGATACAGCACAGTATCATTCAGCTATTCAGAGGATGAAGTCAGTTTATGTAGTGCTTGAAGAAGAATCCCAGATATTCTGGAAGGGAAACTGCCCAGGGGGGAGGACAGTTTGTTGTTGTCCTCAAGGGCAAATGATCATCTTCAGTGAGTGAAGATTATTTTTACCTGAAGTAACAGATAAAATCAGCTTTAGTTTACAGGTACTGCTGAAGTTGTCAGGACTAGTCTTTACTGAGGCATGTAGCCACCTCGTCGGACAGTCTGTGGTAGGTAACTTTTAGGCATTCCTTCATCAATTGCAGCCTCCATCCCCACGGTTTCTAATCGCTCTACCAGTCCATCAGTATGTGGGCCAAAAGCATCTGCTACAGAAATTTCGTGAAACATTTTCATTTGCCCAGCTTCAAAGGGCTGTGAAATATCTGATATCTGCTGTTTGAGTCTCACAAAATCTTCTTCATTGACTGATGAAACTTGCTTTGACCTTTCAAAATGTGAAATATCTGGGCTGGTGTCACGCGGACTGCAGTTTTGTTTGAAATACTGTTGCCTGGGAAAACTGCCAGCACTGCCCTCTGTGTTATCTACCAGTTGTAGATCTTCAGGCCGCTCCTCAGAATCTAACAAGGGCTGGGTGGACTCAGATCTTGAGAAGACTTGGACCGATGGAACCTGGTGTCTGTAGCCACTGTGCACCACTGTGGAATACTGGACGGTGCCCGAAGTGTTTTGTGTAGACTCATTTTCATCGCTGCTAGAAATGCTTGGCCTAGAGGAGGACATGCATGAAGACCCTCCAATACCACTGCTGTGTCCTTCAGTACTAATTTTTTCCTTCTTGAACAGGTCCATTGATTTCAGATCTTCTGGAAAAGGCTTTTTGTCATTTGCTGCTTCTATTTCCACAACACTTACATCAGTGAAATTGCCATCTGAATACATATGATCTTTTGAATTAAAATTATGCTAAGAAAGAAAGAAACTGTATTAGTAACTCTGATACACATTTACTCAAACTCTGAAACATATGGTAAATTCTAGTTAAAACCACAGAGAAATGCATCTCTGAAACTTCTCGGTTAATTCCCATGGTATAGACATAATGTGGGTCACTAGGTCCTGTCAACTAGCTGAACTGCAGGTACTGTGGGAATAATTCTGAGAAGCATCAATCAATGTATTTCACCAGAATTCCTAATCAATACTGTTGTTCAATTTTGATAAGCTACAGGTTGGTATACGAAGTCTACTTCATTACTAGACTATGGAGCCGAGGAGTACCAGGATAGAAATACTCAAATGACTTAAATCCTGTAAAATGTATTCTAGATCTTAACCTAAAATTCAACGATTTCTATTAGAAGGTAGTAAAGTTAAGTCATTTCAACTTTAAGGTAGTTAGAAGAATTTAGGTTTCCAGAAATCTTTTCAGCAGTATTAAACTGGTGTACTGTTAAATTTGATTTTAATAGCTTATATAAAATGCCTGCCTTACAACAGTTACTACAGAGCAGTATTTACACATCAACTTTGCTATTTTCAGATTAACAGAAGTAGGGAGTATCAGAATATGTTGTGTAATACTTTATTACCATTTATTTCTCAATTTGGGCTCATCAGTTGGTTTAACTCTAGAAACGTACCCTAACATGCCCATGTATAAACAAGTCAGAGACACTGTATCTTACCCTAGGAGGTGTATGAGGTGACCACTGGGCAATATGACTCTTTGAAGGATCTGGAACATTAGGCCAGATATGCCTTTTAATTCTGGAGAGAAAAGAAATATGCTGTTTGTGAGCTTAATCTAGCTGTAATAAAAAACTGTTAAGTATTCAACTTAAAAAAACAAAAGTTGAGGCAAGTCACAAAGCCTTACAGTATACCCCTTTCCCAGCAACAAAAGCGAATGTTCAATTTCCAACTGAAACCACATAATAAATTTTTACATAGCTACCAGAAAAAACGTGATTTTTCACCAGAGTATTTATTTACCTTAATACAGTTCCTAACCCTAAGTGAGAGATCCCTAAGTGTATTTAAGTATACAGGAAGTGAGTCACCTTGAGAATAAGTTCAAATATAAAAATAAAGATGAGTAATAAGGTCCTGACAGACTCTCCTGTGGAAACAACTATAATATAAAAAGCAATAAAGTTAAGAACCTAAACAAAAATCGTATGATCAGCAGATGACAAAAAAAGCATCTAACAAAACCATCACATGTGATCCTAAAAGACTGAATGCTTTCTCCCTTAAAACCAGTGATAATGCAAAGTTTTACTTAACCAGTATAACAAGAAAAATAACTGAAGACAAAACATCAGAGTAACTATCTTCACTGGTGAGCAGCAAAAATGCTAAGAAATCCAAAAAGGTACTAGAATAGATGAATGTATCCAGGTCTTAGTATATAAGGACAGTAAGTTCTTTAAAAAAAATTGCATTTCTATTTCTAGCAATGAACAACTAGAAGATAAAAATTTCTGAAAATGCCATTTACAACTGTATAAAAGATATTTAGTAATGAATTTAATGTAGGATGTGTAAGCCCTATCCCACTGGAAATAACACACTGCAAAAGAAAATTAAAACCTAAAGAGAGATTAATATACTCCTGAAAGACATGTGATTTATGCAGATGTAAACTCCTGTTCAGATTGTAGTTTTTCCCTACATTGACTTACAGATTCAGTAAAATCTCACTCAACATGTACTGGGTTCCCCCCCCACCAAGGAAATTTCCTTTTCATATCAGTATCAGTTTATCAAATACTCTAGCCAAAATAATTCTGAAAAATCAAGTATTAGAAGAATTCTACTAACTGCTCTCAAAATTACCACAGAGCAGAAACAAGATAGTATGGTACTAGGATAATTGACATATATAGATCAGTGGAATAAAACGGAGTCCATAAATAAATCTAGACGTACATGGGTAACTGATTTTGGCAAAGATATCCAGGCAATACAATGGGGCAAAAAGTAAGTAAATTTCAGTAAGTAAGGCTGGAATCTATGGGGGGAAAAAATGAACCCTGACCCTGACCCTGTACCATGCACAAAAATAGATCATAGACCTTTGGCTACTAAACAAAGGAGAACATATTCATGACACCTGACTTAGGCAAAGATTTCCTATGTAGGACATAAACTTCATCAAAATTAGAAACTTTAGTTCTAAAGTCACAGTGAAGAAAATGAGAAGGCAAAGCCACAAGACCAAACTTTCCAAAACACATTTGAGAATAATTCTGTAATCAGAGTATGTAAAGAACCTTACAGTTCAGGCAAACAACCCAATGTAAAAACTGGCAGAAGATTTCAGAAGGTTTACCTCACCAAAGAATATATAGCAATGGCACATGAAAAGACCCATTACTACTTACTAGGGAAATGGAAATTAAGATCACAATGAAATAGCTAAAATTAAAAACTGTGACAGCACCAAGTATTGATAATAGGGAACAACTGGAAGGCTCACAGAGCTGGTGCGAATACAAGATGGTATATCCACTTTGAAAAATAGTTTGACAGTTTCTCATGAACTTAAATATGTACTCACCACCTGACCCAGCAATCCCACTACTAGGTATTTACACAAGATAAATGGTTAACATGCCCACGCAAAGATCTGCAGGTGAATATTCATGGCGGCATTATTCGCAATAGCCCCAATTCAAAGAAACAGCCTGCATTTCTATAACAGATGTTTGAACAAATTGATAAATGTATACTATAGAATACTATTCAATAAATAGGAAAAAGGAGTATATCCAACACTAAGTCTCAAGAACAGGTGAAATGCAAGACGTAATATAAAAAGACTACGTATTATTTGATTCTATTTATATGGAATCCTAGAAAAGGCAGAACTACAGTCACAGAAAGCAAATCAGTAATTACTTGGGGCCAGAGGTTGAGGAGAGAACAGAGCATAAATCCAGCGGAAAAACTGTAAAAATAAAAACAGGGGTACTTACAGGTCTCGCTTATTAAAGCAGAACAGTACTCCCAAAAGGGTTGTCAATAGGAACGCTAAGCAAACAGGCACAACTATGGCTTCAATTTCTCCTTGAGCTAAAAACAAAGGGGTAAGGTAGAAAATAATGGTCAATGCCTATGTTGACACAAATAACACAACCTCCCAGCCAGAGGATTGTTGAACAGATGAAATACCATCCGGTTTTTACAGCGTTTTTAACTTAAAAACTGGTTTCTCCCCCGCTTTTCTAGCCCTTTATACCTTACACAGTAACCTGGCCACAGGGTAAGCATAAACTGTATGTTGGTTAGGGGAATAAAAAAGTTTATTTTACTGGACAGATAATCTACCCAGTAATTTGAGCTCCCAAACCTAACCATTTATTACGTTTATGATCTGCCCTCAGCAGAATCTTAACAAAAGCTTATCTTTGAGATCTGTGAGTACTGGGGAGAAGTAGAGAAGTTGTAAAACGATCTTAATAACTGAACTACAGATGTGCTCCTCTATAAGGAATAAAAATAAAAGGTTCAGGCAAAACTTTTAGTAGCTATTTATTATTTTCAAAAAGATGGCATCAGGGCACCTGGATGGTTTGGTTGGTTAAGTGTCCAACTCTAGATTTTGGCTCAGGTCATGATCTCAGGGCACTGGGATTGAGCCCTAAGTCAGGATCTGCACTCAGCAAGGAGTCTGCTGGAGACATTCTCTCCCTCTCTCTGCGCCCCTGCCCTCCTCCCTGGTTGTGTGCTCTCTCAAATAAATAAATAAATAAAAAACAAAACAAAAAACCAAGGCATATCTGATAAATGGCTAAGGAATTATAAGTTTGTGTGTTTGTTTTTTAAAGATCTTGTTTATTTCAGACAGCACGAGCAGTGGGGAAAGGCAGAGGGAGAGAGAAGCAGATTCCCTCCTGAGCTAGAGCAGGCCAACTTGACAGGGCTCTGGGATCATGATCAGAGCCAAGGGCAGACACTTAACCGAATCACCCCGGTGCCCAGAATTTTTAAGAATCTTAAGTACTCCTTAATCTTAAGGAGTGGCAGTAGTAGGAATAGTTATCACCTAAAAATCAGTAAGCCTAAAATTTCTAAATAGCAGATGATCCCTAATCTGCATTTAAAAGAGGGTTTACTTAATCCAATGAATCACTAATTGGATAGTTTATATTGGAGTTACTTTTTAATGATTTACCTTACGGTTGTTTCTGGTTAACTCCTCCAGTCTCCACCTAATTAGTCTTTCATGGGAAGACTTTATAAAAATAGTACTGCAGTCACATACTATTGACTTAGTCTAATCTTTGCACCACACATATCCCTTTGTAAGTAACTTTATTTTCTACAAAGCCTAACATAAATCAGTAAGTCAGATCAATGCTCAGGAAAAAACTGTAGACTGGCAAATACTAGTTACTTGTATGCTCAGGTTTCATATATTCTTATCTATAACAAATCAAATTCAGGCAGAACCTCTTCTGTACTGTTGCTAAACTTATGTTTTTATGTCTTGGGCCTTTGCTCATTCTGTCCTAAGATGCACTCTTGTTCCTATTTGTTCACATCCTAACCTTGAGGCTCAAGTACTGTCTCCTTTATAAAATCTTTTATTTTATTTTATTTTATTTATTTATGTGACAGAGATCACAAGTAGGCAGAGAGGCAGGCAGAGAGAGAAGAGTGGAGGAAACAGGCTCCCTGCTGAGCAGAGAGCCTGATAAGGGACTTGATCCCAGGACCCTGGGATCATGACCTGAGCCGGAGGCAGAGGCTTTAACCCACTGAGCCACCCAGGTGCCCCTATAAAATCTTTGATGATAAAAGTCGCCCCAACTAATTACCTTTAACTTCCTCCTCTACTGCCTACATAGCCCAAATGCCTTTCCATTCAATTACTTTGCTTATGCTACATTTCTTCAAATACACTGTAAGGTCCTTTGGGAGCAAGGCACATGTTATACTAAGAACCCACAATAGTTCCACAGAATAAATAGATCAGTGAAAAAAGCAGATGATAAAGTAAATCCTATGCTCTAAATTTTGGGGAAAAAATGTATGCACAAATAATACTAGAAGGATACACAAATATGTTAAAAGATTATTCTAGATGAGAGATTAGGAGTGATTTTTCTTCTGCTCTACAGAATGTTACTTTCACAACCAGGATAGTATTTTAAAAGGTTTTTTTTTTTTTTTTAAAGATCAATTTCAATTATTACTTGTTATATATATTTTATTAACATGTTGCCACAAATCTTATCCCAGAAACTATGTTCATTACTGGATATCACAGCAAAGCTCAGATCTTTTATTATCTATTTTATGTAGTTATTCATTTTCTCATTCAGCAATCAATCAGGAATATGAAGTTTCTATTTATCAATCACTGTGGTGGTACTTGGGGGTGGACATTACAAATACAATTATAATAAAATAAGTAATTTCTATACTGATTCAAAATGTAGTAGGAAAAAGAATGAATGCAGCTTCAGTCTGCATTAGGGAGGCTAAAGGAACAGCCAAAAGTAGGAAGCTCACACAGGAAAAGCTCACATAAGGAGAAGACAGAAAAAGATGGAGAAAATCCTGAGAAGCTCAGAGTCAAGGAAAGAGATTATCAAAGGGCATGCAAAAGCAGTAATTTAGAAGGCATGATCAACAGGACTTTATATTTGGCTTATGTAAGCAAAAAAAGATAGGAAAAAATTTACTACATCCTTATCTAAATTTCTGGCTTTGGCAAAGACCTGGATGGTTTTGTCAGGGAAAGAGAAATATTTGTGAAGGAGAGAGAGGATGGCTGAAGTCACAGGGAGTGTGAATAGGCAGATAATAAAATAGGGCTGAGAATAGAGCTCTGGAAAATACGAATCGTTTTTAAAAAGAAGAGTGAAAAAGAGGCCAAGAAGAAGTACCAGAGCGGGAAAAGACTCAGGAGGGCGCTATTCCATAGAAGGACCAAGAGGCAGTTTCAAGGATGGAGAAGCCAACAGACTCAAATGCTGAGAAGTACAGAAAAAAGACTAAAACGCATGCCAGGGAGATAGTAACTAAGAAGACTTCCTTGAGGGACGTGAGGGAGATTTCAGTGGAGTGGGGGCTGGGGGCCTGGTTTCAAGAAGTCAAAGATGAGCTGGAGGAACGGAAGTAGAGTCTGGAAGGGTGGACTCGTCTTTCCAGCAATCTGCCTATAAAAAGGATTAAGAGAAGGAAGAAAGACCACACTCAATTTTTGCCAGTGAAAGTATGAACCCACTCAGAAAGATACAAAAATTCTTTTAGCATTTAGAGAGTATATAGATGAAATCAGCGAGAAGCCGTTAATGAAGTAACAGAGGTGAGTTCTGATAGTTTAAAGAAACCACCAAAATCAGATGACAGAAACTGTAATTTATGAAAAATGCTTTTCTATGAATCTAAGTCTGCTTTTAGTCCGATCAAACTTTAAAGAGAAAAAGAAGAAAAGAGCCAACATTACTTACCAAACTTTGGTGTAGTAAAAGTGAATTCTGGGCCATCCTTTCCACCTTCATCTGTGTATGCTGCCATTCGTACCATGTACAAAGTGTCACTGGTCAAAGAGGACAATGTATATTCTGTGTGAGAAGAATCCACATTCACAGCTAGAAGAAATCAGTAAGTGTGGTTTATTCAACTGCTCAATGTTTCTGATTTAGCTTTTGAAAAAGTATTAAGAATGCAAAAAATATTTTTCAGAAAATAACTTTCATGTCTCTGAAACACTCTTCTCCAGTAAGCACAACACAGTATTTCTTTACTAGGACCACAAAAGCAACCATTAGACAAATTCTCAGGTGCCTCTTTTCTGATGATAATATACTCTAAGATGTATAATTAAGAAAGAGAGACTTAATATTTAAAAGCTTAAGAAAAAAGTTAAATACTGATAGTTTTATTACCGGTTTCATTTCCAATGATGGTTCTATAAAATATAGTATAATTTCGGATAAACCCATTCTGAACATCAACAGGAAGTTGGTCCCACTCTAAGACAGCTTCATTTTTCCCCACTTTTTTTGTCCGAACAGTAGGTCCTTTGGAAGGTGCTAGAATAGAAGAAAAAGTATTTGATAACTGAAAATCATTACAATTCAGTATATTACTAGAATTCACTAGAATTTAGTTATTTTATTTGAACACTGTAACACATACCCTTATTTTAAAAAGACAGAATGTCTTTGTTAAGAGCAAACAACACATTTCAAAGAAAATGAGTTTGGACTTACGAGCTTGTTTAAGGTATGCTTTTATAGACTCGGGGCTTCCTGGTCCATCAGCAAATACTGGAATAACTGTTATCAAGTAACATTTGCTCTCTGCTAGGTTCCCTAAAGAAAGAAGAGGAGAGGAAGCATTTTTTCCCCATAATAAAAGTGTAACTCCATTATTTATTTTTATATTATAATTTCATGGTTATTAAACTTTTAGAACTGCAGCTTTTAAAGTAAGCATTGCTTTTTGTGTACTGGATTCAAGCTTAACAGAGTAAAAGTTACATAAAAGCTTACTTTTATTGCCAATATCATGAATATACTGTCAGTTAAAGTAATTATTGTATTATTACCCAGAACTTACAATAAAACATTGATTTCAAATTATCCTTGGTCTTATAGTTTGACAGTGTTTGTGTATTTTAACTAATTCTTGGAGAACTACCTGAAGACCCACTGTTAAGAGCTAGGGAAATGGCCCTGGTTTGTCAGGTCACTGGGAAAAAAAGAATTAGTACTATTTCCCCCAAAAAGTTAAAAAAAATTAAAGTTATTTATTATTTATAAATTCTTTATGATCTCTTCAAATTAACAAAGTAATCTATTCCCAATACACAATAGTAAAAATTTTTTAAGTTTTTTTTTTTTTACAGAATTTTACCTGTCCACATCAGAAAATAAAGTATTTATTTTACTGAAGTTTACACATTCAGTAAGAACTTTTATTTCCTTAAATATTACTTATTAAGTTATAAAGTTATTATATGCTCCGTTGCTTTCTTAAACAGAGTAACTTTACTTTTTCTGGATGACTCAGTATTATCAAGATGATGAGTAAGTGTTATATTCTGCTGTAATACAGTGATGTTATCAGAGCTATGAACTATTAGGGCTCCCTATGCAACCTGCAGTCTCTGGAGATTATGCTATGCGATCTTAAAAACATTTCTATTGTCCAGTTATTACCAATGTAGGTCTTCCCTCTAGCTCTACCTTGCTTTTAATAAGGCTGAGAAGAAACCAAATTTATTAAAATTGTTTACTAAATAAGAGGGTAAGGAGGGCCAAATAGCCTGTTTTATAAATCAAACTCACAAACCTTATGGCAGTTATGTCCTTGTTTACAGCTTTTCTCTAATTAATCATATTATTCATAGCTGAATTCTAATGGTTATCCTTCCGTACTTGGGTGGGGGGCACATACAAGCTGAATGTTTTCTCTTTAAAGCTGTTTTATCACTTCAAAGCCACACAGTAAGTTGTACCTTAAAATGCAGGGTAATCCACCATTCTGGAGCTCTACAACATCATTACTTTCCATCCATTACAACTTCCAGTTAAAAGACATAAGGTAATCTGAGTTCTAATTCCACTTTCCCTATTCAACAGCTTTAAGAGTCTAAGTCATTCAGATGCTACGGAAATATTTTCTCATTGCAGGATGAGGTAGTTAAATCAGGTACAGAAGAATGCAAATAATTACAAGCAGAGGTCATATAATATTTCTCTTTACAGTTTAAGTGTTCCTTTGATGATCCCAACACTTAACTATAAAGAGAAATACTATTAACCCCACTTTGTCCATAAAAAGACCCTGCAACTGAACGAGGTTAGATGTGACTTGGTGAGAGTCACACATATGGCAAACTAGATTTAACTTTTCAGGGGACCACAGCATCTGTAATGCACAAATAATATGTAGAAGAAAAATCTGTCTGAAGAGTAAGACATAAGGATATCAACTTAAATTTTTTCTAACCAGGTATACCTCTTAAATAGGTGCGGTGTACTAATCCATCCTCCTGTTGCCAGTCTGGGATACAGGGCGATTTATCTGATAATACACACCACTCAAGGATGTATTTGTTTACAGATTCATTTGGAGCAGTCCATTCCACCCATAGCATATTATCTTTGGGAAATGCTTTAAGATTCCTTACAGGGCAAGTAGCTTTAAAACAAAGGTTGAATACCGATATGATAAGTGAGCATTAAAAATCTGTAATTTTGATATTTTACATAGCCTTTCTATCAGTTTTTGTAGCATATGTATTTCCATGAATAAAAGGCACATTATAATTTACATATAGACAATTTATTTTGAAACTAAAATGCTTCCTTTCTCAAAATTCTTCAAGTGTTTTCTATATGTAAATGGCTTTTTCCTTCTTTGAAAGCTATGAACAATATATTTAAGTCATATTCATATATGGTTCCCAGAGTCTTAAAATAGTATGTAAAAAACAAGTAATCAGAAAAGACTGAAATGAATTAAGTAGTTCACTTCAAAGTTTAAGTGAGCCACCTAAGAATAAAACAAATTACTTGGCTGTTCACTTAGAGTAAGTTAACTATGTACTATGCCACAGAGTATCTTCTACATTAAGAACCACCTTTTCCCATCCATAAGTCGATGCCATCTCACAGACACAAACCTTTAAAGTCATAAGCAGGGATAGTTAAAACAGCTGCATCTGATTTGCCAACCAGATTCCTCGCTGTGAGAGTTGCTATGTAACGATCATTTGTGATGTTTACTGTCCATTTGGTTTCATTAACTGTGTAATTCTGTAAACGTGATTTCCATCTTGTGAGAGTCACTTCATAATCCAAAATTTTTCCATTGGCTTCAAAAGGAGGCAATGTCTGTAATAAAATATTTTAAAAATTTAATAAAAGTTAATCATTTTTCCGTGTTCACAAATTCTGCTGTTATGTAAAACCTCTAAATGTTTAACCGAAAAAAGGTACCTGCAACCTCATTTACAATTTACTACCTTAAGTAAACTACTACATAGTAAATGAGTAAACCTGTAACTTTAGGAAGAAAAGTAGCACCATTTCATTAGCTTTTAGTTCTGTATAGTACCTGCACTGTGGCTATCTGGCTCTAAATTATATTTTATTCCTGAGGTTTTTTTGTTGTTTTTGTTTTAGTATGGATACGCTTGCAGCCTTACAGAGTTGACAACAATTATTACTGGCAATACTTTTGATTACTCAAAACCTTTAAAAATTGTTTTCTATGAGGCACTCAGGAAAGTTGGATGACAGACAAAATCCTTCTCATAGAACTTTTCACAAATGCTTAAGTATTTAACAGATATAACCTGCAGTTTATGTAATATATACAAAGCTTTGTGTTTCTATTTGTCAAATGTTTTCCTGATACTGAGATGAGTAAAAATTTAAGTTAAAAAACTACACTCATAATACCATATAAAATTTATGTAAGTGACAAAAGATAAACATGCAATTTTTTTTTTTTTTTTTACCTTCCATATGAGTTGTACAGATCTATAGCCATGAGTATGGGATGGCTCTATCTTATACCAGAAACTTGGTGCCTTGGATGGTCCTAAAAAAATGACATGAACTTTTTAAAATAGAAGTTTTTAACAATAAAGTATCATCTTGGAAATTATTCTCTTACTTTGTTCTTAATATTCTTGCCCTTTAGTCACTGTTTAAACTATCATTTTCCCCATTCTAGTATGCTATGCCTGGGTCTTCCTTTAGTCAAGTAATAGACCACTTGGTAATTTAGATTATACTGGATTATTTTTCTAATCTTGAAATTGTGAAACTACAAACATATCCTAAGGTATAACCAAAGATGGATCACCACTTCTTACTGCTGGAACTCAAACTGAAAAATTATGTTTACATATATACTTAAAACTCCTGTGTGTGTGTGTGTGTGTGTGTGTGTGTGTGTGTGTGTGTGTGTATAGGAATATAAAACAACATAAATGGAATAAATGTGGGCTAAGTTTATTACCTTATGTTAGGACTGCTGACAAGATACAATAAAAATGAATTCGCAGTGTTGCCGTCATAATCCCAACGTGAGAAATGAAAATCCACTAAATGCTAATAAATTAGGTTTTAAAAATTCCTATGGAATCAACCGATTTTTCAGAATTTTAAGTGCAATTATAAGCTATGGTTCAATAGAATAAGAAAGGATCTGAATAAATCTAAGCAATGATGGGATTTACTAAAAAGAGGTAATTATGGAGGACAAAACAGAGAAAAAGGACACAAGGCTGGGGACAAGGTTGCCAGTACGGATATACACACGAATATACAAAATAAAGACCAAGAAACTATAATGAAAATATTATAGGACTTCCTAAAAAAGAATCTAGAGGAATCACTCATTAAATTGAAGAATTGCTTAATCTAATGGTTCATGATTTTCCACCATCTCCCCTCCCAAAAAACACACACAGGCACTAGCCGTAATATTTTGCCCACACTTGAGTTCAGGAACCACCCTCCCCTCGCCTCCCCTCTGCAACTGACCCACCAGCTTTCAAGGCCCCATGGATCCCAGTTTAAGAATTCCTAGCCAAGACAAAGAAATCCAGTTGAAGATCCTCAAATCAGCAATAGCAGAACTACTTTCTTTCATGTCACTTATGAGAATAAGAGAAAATCTTAGTGGAAAAGGCAGTTTACTTTTCTGCCTTTGATACTCTCACTTCACTATCTAACGTCTAGTGAAGCTGTAAGTGAAGGGACAGTGGTGGTACAGGAGGTTTTAAAGCCAGAGCTGTTGCCATTGACACCTGAAGGGTGAAACTATGGAATAAAACTGTTCAAAAAGAAAAATCTGTATGCTACAGGACTATTTCTTGACTGCTACAAAAGAAATTACTGATTTTAACTGCTGTGGGCAGGAAATCTTACTTGGATCCTATATACCCTTTTATGACTTTTGGATTCTATATTCTATGCCCCATATGATTGTGGGGGGTGGGGAAGGGAAAATGAAAATAAACCAAAACTCCAGGATTCTTTTCCAGGGGTTTATTAAGTGCTGGTAGAAATGAACAAGTAATAGTACACATGTATTTCTGACAGTGAGGGACTATGGTATATTTTGTTAGTATGACTTTAATGAGTCAGGATATGATTCTCTTTTTGGGGTATCTTTGAACTACCGTCCTTTATAAAATGTTCTGGACTTAACTGTTAGTTCAGTGGTTTTCTCATGGTCATTCCCTGATATCTTCTTTATGAGGAATCAAATAGATAAATACAATCATGCACATTTTACATCTTGATGTTAGAACAGAAGTGTAAAATACAAGTTTGAATAAAATGGTCATAAAATAAGGAGGTGGTCTACATTACTAAAACCAGATACAATTCATAGCCCTAATTCCAAAACCTTTATTTCCTCAGGTATCTTAATTACTCACTATCTTCATATGTGATACCACTTGCTTCTTCACTCCAGTCACTCCAGAAGCCTTTACCATCTTCCTTCATACAACGAATCCTGAATACATATTCTGTAAAAGGTTTAAGGTCCTGGACAGTGAAGGAAGATCGAGTGGATGCTGTATCTTCAGGAGGAATCTGAAATCAAAGCAGATCAACTAATTAAAAAAAACCCATGTATTTATTGTAACTGTCCTAAATTCCCTAACATTTTGGAAACTCATTTAATGAAACTAGACTAATAAATTAAACTCAAGCTCAGGAGAGATATAAATGCAAATCAAAAAGCTGTCGAAGTTAGTGAAGTTAGTAGATTTGAAAGTATGGAAACATCTATTATTAATCCTTCATTCATTTATTTTTCTTCCATGGGGCCTGTAACACTTAGGGTCTCAGCAGGAGAAAGATAGTATACTCCAATTAGAATTCAATTCAGGAAGGGTTTTAAAAGGAAGTATGGGCAGAGTATAGGGAAACCTTAGATAGTGGTCATTACTGAGGGGCTTGGAGCTGTTATTACTCCCAGACCAAAAGGGCTGACAACAGCAACTGGGAGAAGAGGGTCAGATGGGATTAACTTTAGTAGAGCAGTGACCTTAGGCTGAGAGAATGGGCAGCTCCAGGGGGAAGCAGGGAAAATAAATATGCTGATCTCTTTTCTCTCTTGCCAGATCCCCTGCTTCCTTTAACCATATTCACCAAGAAACCAGAGAGAATGTGAACCCTCAGATGAAATCCATATAGGTCAGCATTCCAAGACAAGAGTAAGCACAGGAGGGAAGAGCAGAGTACAACTCTGGATAGGAAAAAGGCAGATATCCAGCCCAATCAAGAAAAACAAAACTTGTTTTCAGAAAAGAGAGAATACAGATAAATAATTCTATTACTATGGTATTTCATTACTATGATATTTCAATAGTGAATACAAAGCAGGTATCTTTTTTTTGTTATTATTAATGAATTAAGATTCTGTGATACCAAAAAATATTCTGAAGTTCAGGTATGTATCCTCTCTGTATAATATGAAGCATTAATCCATTTTCATTTGTTGCTTTTTCTAATTTTATTTTGACCAGTCCTTCTGTAAGTGGAATGGAGAGCAGAAGTATTAAGATCATGAGCTCAAATCCTTATGAGCTCATTATTGCAACAAGAGAAAGAAAAAGCACAGTGTTAGTGACAAATGAAGTTGTAACAAAGAATATTACGGGGAGCACAAGCTATGGTGATTGTCTTTTTTAAAAGTTCCAAGTACTTCTTTTGGTGACAGCATCATCTTTGGGTATACTCTTCTGTTCCTTTTCAGTCTTTTAAGTTCCCCAATAACTACTTCCTCTACAAAAGTTGACATGCTTTCTAAAAAGCACTAGATAGTGAATATTTTAGGCTGTGGGCCAGACAGTCTCTGTTCCAACTGCTCAACTTGTCCGCTGCAGCACAAAATAGCCAAAGATAATATTTAAAAAAAAAAAAAAAGAAGTGTGGCTGTGTTCCAGCAAAACTTTATTTATAAAGACAGATGGCTGGCTGAAATTGGCTTGCAGATTTAGTTTGCCAACCCCTGCTCTACCTTAGCCAAATAATCTCTTTATATACTCTCCCACTTAATTTGCTCATTTTTTGTGTTCCTTTCACCTCCCATCAAAAATACTATTCCTTACCACCTGGTATCACTCCCATACTTCAAAGCTACTGTACTAAGCAAAACTGTATTTTCAATCTGAATGTCTTCTGTTTGCCCCTGCATGAAACACAGATCAAGAAGAGGGATCAAGCAAAATATTTCATGTAACCACAACCTTAGGATATTCAGACTTTTAGGTTAGAGGGTTGCAAAGCTATTTGCATAAACAGTAACTTGCAATTTACCTGGCTCCAAACTGAGGCATCTCTGGTCCTATACTGAATGTTGTATTTCAGTCTTATAAAATCCTGGATACTTGAGTTGATCCATGTCAATTTTAAGATACTGGACAGTTCCTCTGAGTTGCTTACGGATAAATTATGTGGCGGATTGGGCTTCACTGAAGAATAAAATAAATCAGAATATTTATCATGGTTCATTTTTATAACTTCTTATACAAACTCAAACATACTACTTATTTTATTTCGTATTTATTCTTACCAAATGAACTATTATTTTGGAAAACAATGCAATGTCATACTATTATAATGAAGAGAAAAGGTTTCTAAAGAAATTGTAGTTTTGTCAAGTTATTATATGCCTATTAATCTTTTCAGGTTCAGTTATCAAAAGACAAATATTTATGATATATGTAAAGACAGAGACAATAAAAACAAAACATGTATACTATAAATTGCTATGTTGTAAAACATTTGATAATTGCATAAATACTAGCAGGTAACATTCAAAGTCAAAACCACTGTAGTATAGCTGTATTATTAATATTTTTCCAGATTTTTAATGTTATTAATGCAAATTTATAAAAATCATTAAAAGAGTAAGTGCTTTCTCTATATTGATTAAAACCTAAAAAACTAAATTAATAAGCCACTGTATATACCCCAATAAATTCTCAAATTCAGGCTTATAACTACCTTTATCTACAGGATCAAAATTTATATGATCTGATGTAACTCTCCCAAGGGCATTCTCTGCTTCTACCCAGACTTCAGTGTTGACAAAATACACAGGAGAATAATCAACAGTGCATGAGGTGGGGGTGTCACGTTTTGTTTTACAATCAGCAAACTTCTCTGTTGCCCTAAATACAAAAATGGAAGAATTGATCATTAAAAACAGATTTTAAAAAATTACTGTGAAAAAGGTTACCTAATGAGGCCCAGACTTACAGCTTAAAATAAAATTTCTTAAGAACTATCAGGCTTTCCTTTAAAATGGAGTTTGAGCTATATCTTAAAACATTTTTTTTTCAAAATTTTACGCCAAGAACATTACATTTAGAATACGATGCTCTATCCCCAATGACCCATCTCTAAAAATCGTCTATTTCCTGTGACCTTACGATTTCTTTCCATTCCTGAAACAATCCTTACTGTACCCTCAATGTCCTTCTTCAAGCAGTTATGTTTATTCTAAGCACAATACACTAGGTGATAGGAGGACAGGGTAAGAGTTTCTGTCAACCCCAGAAAATCCCCTTAGCCTCTTTCCAGTCAAACCCTTTCTGATTTCTATCATGAAAAAAGTTTCAAGTGGTACTATTTACTCACTTAATTTTAAATTATGCATCAATTAAAAAACATATACACACTTTTTTTTAAAGTAGGAGGTTAAGTCAAAACCACAAACAGGTAACTTTTATGAATTACTATGATGTATACCTGAAATAAACAGGATATTGTAGATCAATTATGTCTCAATTAAAAAATTCCTAAAAATCAAAAGCAAAATGAAATATATGAACTCTTGTATTGAGTTGGTGCTTTAATACACAGAAACTATTTTAAGTGTCTTAATTTTTGTAGTTTTTTTTTAAGATTTTATTTATTTACTTGCGAGCGAGCGAGCAGAATCAAGGGGAGTGGGAGAGGGAAAAGCCGGCTCCTTGCTGAGCAGTGAGCCTGATTCAGAGTGTAATCCCAGGCCCCTGGGATCATGCATGACCTGAGCCGAAGGCAGATGCTTAGCCGACTGAGCCACCCAGGCATCCCTTTTAAGTAGCTTTAAAACGTCATTTAAGGGGCGCCTGGGTGGCTCAGTGGGTTAAAGCCTCTGCCTTCGGCTCAGGTCATGATCCCAGGGTCCTGGGATCGAGACCCGCATCGGGCTCTCTGCTCAGCGGGGAGCCTGCTTCCTTCTCTCTCTCTGCCTGCCTCTCTGCCTACTTGTGATCTCTGTCAAATAGATAAATAAAAAATCTTAAAAAAAAAAAAAGTCAAATAGATAAATAAAAAATCTTAAAAAAAAAACACATCATTTAACTATATCCTTAGGGGAAGAAAAACAATCTTAAAATTTGTTTTAGTATTCATATTGTTATGTTGATATTGGCATTGCTATTCTGTAGCTGCTGCTTACTATGAGATAAAGCAAAGAATTATTATTATATTGGTGGTGCTGGAGACTAAGGTTTTCAGCACAGAAGATGTAGATGTTAGATGGATGAAATTAAGTAAAAACAGGTAGTCCAGATTTTAAACTGGAAATTATCAGTATTAGTGCATGATGTATTTTACCTTAAAAGCATTTCCTAGCTGTATCTGCTGTAAAACCCTAGAACAAGCACATAGCAGTAAGCTCCCCTAGCTTGACTGTAGTCTAAACAGTATTTTCTATTAAATGGAACCATGGCTACTTGGGAAATGGTTGATTCTAGGCCTGGGGAAGGACATATATACTAAGATGAATCTGGAAAGTCATGTCCTATCAAAAAGGAAGGAAGCTGTCGAAGACAGCTATCAAAGACTAGTGAGTGAAGTCAAAAGGAAAAGCCAACCTGAGTAGGTTCCTAACCAAAGATGAGACAATGTAAGTATCAAGAAAAGTAATAGTAATGGACTGAAACATGTAAAATGTGTTTCAGTATGAATTCGTAATGAAGGGGAAAAAAAAACCCTCCTCTTTAGAGGATGCTAGGGAACTAACACTTTATAAAACTGGTTAGAAAGGGGAAACATTAATACCATTTTGCTTCTATGAACTGTACCTCAGGGTAACCAATAGTTGATGAAAGAAGTTTTAAGTGTATCAGGTTTTTACAAGAAGAATACCACTATTTTTTACCTCATGTACAAATAACGATCACTGATGGCTCCAACCTTTAAATGAAAAACTAATGGGAAGCAACATGGTTAAATCCCCAAAACTATTCTGCTGAGTCATAACCTTTCACAGAAGAGTACATGCTGTATGATTATATCTACATGACAGTCAGAACAAACAAAAATTTACAGTGAAGAAAATCACTGCAGTAGTTGCTTTGTGGGACGGGGTGAGATAGGGTGGTGGATAGGACTGACTGGGAAGGAGCAGAGTGAACTTTCTGGGGTGTAAGTAATGTTTTTTATCTTGGTAAGGTCTAAGTTATGTAACTATACTAGTCAAAGGTCACTGATTGATATGCTTCAGGTATCTAAGATATATTTAAAGATGCACAAATTTTACCAAAAATCAAAAATGTACCTGTAAATGTATAATTACATCTACTTAATAATGTAAATGCTGGAGTGTTTAAGGGTGAAATATACTAACACCTGCAAGTCACTTTGAAATACATTAAAAAAAAAAAAAGATGGATAGGTGGAGAGAAGTATGCATAAACACCACATATGTGATAAAGCAAACACAGTAAAATGTTAATTATAGGATCTAAAGATGGATCTGTATAAGCATTCACTGCAAAGTTCTTCCAGCTTTTGATAAAAACTGCAGTCAAGAACTGTTTAAGATCAATTTGTACTATGTATGCAGTGTATGTCAGTCATATCAAAGCCAAGTCCAATAAACAAAATCTGTCTTTACCAAAAAAAAAAAAAAAAAAAAAAAGAAAACTTTGTAAGAATGGATCAAGCTGGCAACAGTACCTGTAACCACCTCTCCATCTTAGTATCAGAAAAACAAAAGCTCTCAACCAAAAGATGTTAGATCTAATGAGTGCATTTAGTAAAGTTGCACAATACAAAATTAAAATACAAAAATCAGTAGTGCTTCTATACACTTACAATGAATTTTCTAAAAAAGAAATCAAGAAATCTATCGAGCATCAGAAAAAATAAAATAGAATACATTTAACTAGGGAGGTAAAAGACCTCTATTCTGAAAACTATAAGACAGTGATGAAAGAAATCAGAGACACAATAAATGGAAAGGTACTCCGTGCCCACAAATTCCAAGAATATTGTTAAAACATTAATACCACCAAAAGCCATCTACAGATTCAATGCAATAAGATTATGATGACAATTTTTTACAAAAGTACAGAAAAACACTCTAAAATTTATGTGGAAACACAGATGACTTAACAGTCCAAAAAAAAAAAAAATCCTGAGGAAAAAAAGAATAAAGCTGGAAAACATCACACTTCCTGGTTTCAGTCTATACTATGAAGTTAGAGTCATCAAAACATATAGTACTAGCATTAAAAATAAACCAACCAGTGGAAAGAACTAACTAAAAGCCTGGAAATAAACCCAAGCACAATTCAATTAATTATGCCAAATATTTGACAAGGGACCCAGGGGAATTCCTAACAGTGCTGGGATAACTGGATATTCACCTACAAAAGAATGAAATTATCCCCTATCTTGTATGATTCACAAAAATGAACTCAACATGGAATAAAGACTTAAATCTATGACTTCAAATCCTGAAACTCCTAGAAGAAAATATGAGAATAAAGCTCTGAGACATGGGTCATTGTACTGATTTTTTGGGTATGACACTCAAAGCACAAGCAAAAATAGTAGACACACAAGTACAACTATGCAAAACTAAAAATGCGGGGTGCCTGGGTAGCTTAGTCAGTTAAGCATCAACCTTTGGCTCAGGTCATGATCCCAGAGACCTGGATCGAGCCTCCTATTGGGGTCCCCAGTAGGCGAAGAGCCTGCTTTCTCCTTCTCCCTTTGTTACTCCCCCAGCTCCCATATGTGCTCTCTTGCTCTGTCAAATAAATTTTTTTTTTTAAATTAGATAAAAATAAGAATCTGGGGATGCCTGGGTGGCTCAGTCGGTTAAGCCGCTGCCTTTGGCTCAGGTCATGGTCCCAGGATCCTGGGATCAAGTCCTCCATCAGGCTCCTTGCTTAGCAGGGAGCCTACTTCTCTGCCTCTGCCTCTGCCTGCCACCCTGCCAGCTTGTGCGTGTGCTCTCTCTGACAAATAAGAAAGTAGAATCTTTAAAAAATAATAATAAAAAATAGAAATCTACATAGAATCCATTAACCAAGTGAAAAGACAACCTACAGAATAGGAAAAAATATTTGGAAGCCATAGATCTGATAAGGGGTTAACAGTTATAATATATAAAGAACTCTAAAACTCAACAGCAAAAGAATAATCTAAATAAAAAATCGGTAGAAGATCTGAACAGGCATTTCTCTAAAGAAGATAATATGAAGAGGCAACAGGTACATGAAAAGACACTCAGCATCACCCGTCACGTGAAGAATGTTATTTAAAACTGTAATATCACCTCATGCCTGTTGAGAATGGCCATCATTTAAAAGATAACAAATGTTGGTCTGCATGTGGAGAAAAGGGAACCCTTATGCACTGTTGGTGAAACTGTAAAGTGCTTAAGCCAATTATGAAAAAGATGTTAGGAGCCTAAAAAAACTAAAACTAAAACTACCACATGATCCAGGCATTTTTGATCCAGGAATCAGAAACACTACCTCAAAAAATACCTACACCCACTTGTTCATAGCAACATTATTTACAACAGCCAAGACATGGGAACATCCTAAGTGTCCATCAATGGATGAATGGATAAAGAAGCTGTGGGATACATGTACATGATGGACTATTAGACAGCCATAAAAATGGAGAAATCCTACATTTTTGACAAGAGATTATGCTAAGTGAAATAAGAAAGACAAGTACTTATGATTTCACTTATCTGTGGACTGTAAAACAAGCCAACAAAATGACCAAACACACACAAAAAAAGAACTTATGGTTACCAGAGGCAGAGGGTGGAGAGAGGGGGAACTGGACAAAGCTGGTCAAAAGGTACAAACTTCTAGCTGTAAGATACTGTGAAGATACTAAGTACTAGGGATATGACATACAACAGGACTATAACCAACACTATGTATGATACATAGGAAAGATGTGAAGAGAGTAAATCCTTTGAGTTATCCCAAGGAGAAAATTTTTTTCCTTTTTTTTCTTTGTATCTATACAAAAAGACAGTTGTTAGATAAACCTATTGTGGGAATTATTTCACAATTTAGGTAAATCAAACCACTATGCTATAAGGCTTAATAAACTTATTCAGTAATGTGTATCAATGATTTCACAATAAAACTGAGAAAGATAAAAATGACTGACAAAAACAGCAGACATAAATTGTCTAACTGCTTATTACTCAACTTTCAATTAAGGTAAAATATGGTGTGATGTGCACCTAAAAAAAAAAAAAAAGAAAAGAAAAGAAAAAGGGGAGAAAAAGAATTAAGAAGTATATACCACCCCTACGAATTACTTTTGGAAAAACAAAAACAAAAAACCTAAATCTGATCAAGTGTCTAGACTGAATAAAAATTTCTAGGGCAAAAAAAAAGGACAGAGGACTATGTTAAACAATGTGTAACAGTTACTTTAATGACTGAATTGCAAAGTTAAAGAAAACCAGGCAGAATCTATGGTTTAAAAAAAAAAAACAAATTTGTAATGCATGGAGATTGTGATTTGAGGACTTGTAAAAATATATACAAATATTTGTATCACAGCATAGGGAATACAATGCCATTTTAAAAGTGTTATATGAAGACAGAAGCTATGCTTGTCGTGAGCACTTAGCTCAATCACCACACTGTATGGCTGAAACTGTTTTAACATTATGTGTCAGCTATACTCAAATAAAAAAAATTATAAAAGTATGTATATACATATATTCATGAAACATCTGAGGAAACATGAAACTAACTGAAAATGGGACAATCTATCGAAGTTTCTTCAGTTATATTTGGGTATAATAATGGTATACAGTTACGTGTCTTAAAGTATCCCTATCTTTCAGAGGTATGAACTACAATATTTATGGATGAGATGATATGATGTCTCAGATTTCCTTTAAGATAATTTGGGGTGGGGTATACAGAAAACTGGTCATGAGCTGGATGATGAACACATGGGAATTTATTATACTATTCTTTCCACTTTTTTGTTTCAGATGCTCTAAAATAAAAGCTTAGACAAAAATTTGCATTTACTATTTTCCACCTTAAGAAATAAAAACTCTAGCACAAACGACAAATTATTGAGTTCAACATACAAAAAACTTAAAAAACAACTTGCCATTCGGATTTTAAAGTGAAGTTCGTTTCCAGGTATGTTTCCCTTCCAGGATCCCACTGACACATCATTTTCTTTCCTTCATTCACAATGCAACTCAAATTTTTAGGTTTTTCTGGAGGCACTAAAAGGGAAAAATGTACAATTTTCAAAAGCTTTCTACCCACAAATAACATGCAATTTATATACTATCCAAGACATTTGCAAACGAAATTAGATGAAAAACGAACAAAAAAACCCCAGACATAATGAAAGACTAGTGACTAAAAAATTCATCTTTTCTATTTAAACTCGTACTTTTTAAATTAATACACATTTTCTGTAACTGTCACTAACTAGCATGTTTCAAATTAATTTTCTACACAAAATCAACTTTCATTTGTAACTATTTAAGAATATTAACTGATTTCCCCATGAAGTGTATGTAAGTATTGCTGCATGTTAGTAAGAGGCAAATAAATGGAAACAAATGATTTACTTATATTTCTCCTCCTATTGTTTTCTTAAACTCTGTTGGAGGAAAAGCAAATACCAAAATTATGGTCTTGGGGATCCACAAATTTGACAAGCTACTCTTGGATCAGACTAAGTTTACTCTGACACAAAAGGACATTCTCCAGTTATTTACTTACCTTCAGATAGTTGCTTTGTATGTGATCTCCTCACCAATTAAAGGATACTGAAAATTACTATGGATACACTGACAAATTTCAATTCAAGAACTGTTTTTTGTGGGTCTCATGTTAAAACATTTTTCTAGGAAACTGAGATACTTGACTTTCAGGATATGTTACTCTTCAAGCTTTTTGTACAGCAGTAATGCAAATGGACTTCCACTTTGAAACTTATTTTTTAAAAAAAAGCATGTCCAAAAGTCAATAAACCCAACAAATAACTGCATTTCATAAAGACCAAGAGACATTACAAATGTAATTAAACAGTCATAACGAAGTTTGAAATAAGACAAAAACAAAACAAAACTTACAGCCTGAAATTATTCTGATTCCATAAACATTCTGATCAATTTGTCCAAATGTACGAATGTTGCAAGTCAGCTGAGTATTTAATGAAGATGTATCTGTAAATGTGATACTAGATGCTGTTTTGTTTATGGTGGCATATTGTTCTTTAGGAACAGTCAGATGGTTTGTTTTCCAGAAAATGTAACTAGCATTTACATGGAAATAATCCATACATTTTTCTTTTAGCACACAGACTGCAGTGAAATTAGAACCAAGCTGTACAACTGGAGATTCCGGTTTGATATAACCACATGGCTCTAGAAGTTCACCTGAAAAGGAACAAGGGAAAACAGAAAAATGGACTGAATTATTCTGGTATAAAATGGTATTTATCAATGCAGTCCTCAATCTTCACTAAAGTATCTCTTAAAGACAGTGAAAAAGAATTACACAGTGAAAAAACAATACGGCCAGAATTCAGTGCCTCAATTTATAAAGAAATATACAAATTACAAGGCTGATGAAAAAAAGACATCTGTAAGCCTCAGCCTTTTTTTTTTTTGTATAACATTCTGACTTTGCTTTAGGAAACACAGACTGCCTGCAGCGTGATGCACACTTACTCTACCACCAATCCCATTCTTTGATTCAGACTCAGGGTCTAAATTATACCTTCCAGCAAAGTAGCAGTGGTAGGCTCTGTTCCTCTCCAGTCCTGAATGGTGTTGGGGGTATGGATGGGGCCAGGGAAGGTAGCAGACAATGTTTATTTATCAAAATTCCAAACAACAAAGGATATAGCAACAGAACAACAAAGAACATAAAGAACATAGAACAAGATGGCCAAATAAATTAGTTTTAACAATAAATGGGATAAAATCCCATATTAAAAACAAAACAAAATCAGCCTGCATAAAAAGAACTATACCAGAAGTGTATGCTTTAACTATCACCTAACTCCATGCTGATGGCAACTGAATCCCTATCTCCAGCTCTAACTTCCTACTCTTTTCAGTAACTTGCAAGACATATCCACCTGAAGTCCTTCCTAAGTACTTTAAGATAAATACATCTAAAGGGCGTCTGACTCTTGGTTCTGACTCAGGTTGTCATCTCATGGGTCACAAGTTTGAGCCCCACATCAGGCTCTATACTCAGTGGGGAGTCTGCTTGAGATTGTCTCCCTCTGCCCTTCCCCCTACTCACCTACTCTCTCAAATAAATCTTAAAAAAACAGAAAAAAGATGAACACATCTAAAACTTCTATGTATCACAGTCCTTTCAAACTTACTCTTACTTCTCTACCTCTGCTAACAGCACTATTTATATCCAGTCATCCAGGCCAGATACCTTATAGTCGCCTTCAATACCTCTTCCAACTTCATAGTATTGCACTCAGTCTGGTTGGTTCTATTTCTTAATATGTCTGTCAACCTCTTTCTCACCAGTCCCTTTTGCCTGCTGAAGCTCAGGCCATTATACCATGGTGTGACCTCCTTCCAGTTTATCTTACATGCTGCTATCAGAGTTACTATTCAAAATGATCATACTATTTCCGTATTTTAAATTATTTAATGGCTGCCTACACCATCAAGATAAAATCCTAACTACTTGGCTTGACTATAGCCTCACTGCCCAGAAACACAAGGCAACTTTCCCTAGTGAATCCTTTTGCTAATGGGTTTCTGGGTGGTAACCTATCTTGAGGTTCTGTGTTTTCACTTGGAAAATGAAGTTATTATCTTTTTAAAAAAAGAGAGAGAGAGAGAGAGAACAATCAGGGGGAATGGCAGGCAAAAGGAGCAGACTCCCTGCTGAGCAGGAAACCTGATGTGCAATTGGATCCCAGAATCCTGAGACTATGACCTGAGCTAAAGAAAGACACTTAACAGACTGAGCCACCCAGGCACCCATAATAAAAGCTATCTTGAAGAGTTTGAGATTAAAATTACTTACATAAAGCACCTATTATAATGCCTGGTATTTAATAGTCCACCAGTAGTAAATGATAAGCCTATCATAATTAGTATTACTCTCCAAAGACAATCAAGTGACACTGACAGGGTATGGAAGATTCTTTCAAAGTCAGCAGGAAGAATTAAAAACTATACTTTTAAATTTTTTTTTCTTTGCAGTCAAAACTTTACTCTCAAATGGAATCCTGGAACATCTCATAAAATCTATAATGCCCAGAGTAGGAATGTGGATTTCTTTGTTTCGAAACTTTTAAGGTGGGCTGTTTATATGACCATGCTATTATTATACATGTCTAATATGTGCCCAGGGCACATATTACTTTACACCTCCAAATATATGGAACTTCATCTTGTGGGATACTATTAAGTTACCCTGTGATACTGGGCCAGTCCTTCCAACTCCCTAGACTTCACTTTATTCCTTGGTAAAATCACTCCTGTTTTACTTACTTTCTCTAAATTAATAAAGAATAGTAAATATGAAATGTATTTTAGAATACTAAATAACCTAAGATGTAACTACAGACTCAGTATTAATTTTTAATCACACAGAATGAGCGAGATACTAGAAATGAGCAGATGTTCCAAAGTGAAACACAGACTCATTAAAATCATCCTATGCCAAATTAATCCCAATTTTACAGGGGTACCAGGCTATTTGAGATTAAATTGTAGAAAGAGAAATGTTTTAATTTTAAAAAGGCATTTGATAAACTTAGTTGGAATCATGTAGACAAGATGAAGAAATGTGAATTAGAAAATACCATAACAGGTAACAGCTGAACATCACAGAATTGCTGGTATCTGACTTTTATTGATCTACAAACACAAATTTCATAGGTTCAAAAAAGACATCCTTAATTGATTACTCATATATATAAACTTCTACAAAAAAGAAGTAGTCAGTGAGACAGAGGTCTTCAATGGAGTATGCCGAAGTACCTGTTTTCAGTCCTTACAGCAGACTGTATTTTCCAAATATGGTCACACCTATGTATTTATCCCATCCCACATGTTTTTCTTACAATGTGACTGATACTCCTTCCACAAAGAAATGGGTTCAATATTCCCTTCCTGCCCTCAAATCTGTGTGGGAGCTTATGTCTGCCCCAGCCAATGGAATGTGCTATGTGACTAGCTAGATCGTTAGAAGAATACAACTTTCAATCAGCATTCTTTTTCTCTTGGGACATCTGTCCTTGGAACTCAGTCACATGTTGCAGGGAAGCCAAGGCCACATGGGGAGACCACATGTGGTGTTCTGGCCAATAAGCCTAGCAAAGCCCTTAGCCTACAGACAGAATCAATACCACACATATAAATGAGAGTGCTTTCAGATGATTCTAGTCCCCAATCTTTGAATATTCCAAGTGACTCCCCACCCCAGATATCATAGAGCAAAGATGAAATAATCCAGCTGTGCCCAACTTTGTTCCCGACACACACAAACTGTGAGAAGTAATAATTATTGTCATTTAAAGCCATGAAGTTTTAGAGTAAATTGTGAGGCAGCAATAACGTTACTTCTGTTATTTTGAACATTTTTTTCAATAATCTGGCAGAACACACACACACACTCACACACCCCAAATTAGCAAAGGACAAGGCTATGAAAGATCACTAACACTGGATGTTAATATTAGAATTAAAATTATTTTAGAAGATTAGACCAAAAGACCAAAACTAATATAATGAAATTTGCTAGAGAGCAAAATCTCTCTTATTCAGGCTGAGATTAAATATAGGGTAAGGGAGAAATGGCTTGAAATTAATTCATGTGAAAACTTAAGAATTTTCACTGACCAGTAAGTAACTTAACTGGAACTACAGTTTATCTTAGCTGGCCAAAAACTATGCTGACTGAGTAAGAATGATGCTCAGATCAAAGTAAAAATAAAATCACTCTACTCAGACCCTGTCCAGTTCTGGTACATTAAACTTATTTTTTTTCTTAAGTGCATTTTCATTAAAACCTCAGTAACAATTACGTAATTACTATCCTTTTTATAATGTTTACTCTGCGCCAGGCACTGTCCAGATGGCTTGTGCATAGTAACTCATTTAATTCTCACAATACCCCTAAGAGTCAGGAACAATTATTATGGTGATTTTTTAAATCAGGAAACTGACACAGATCAAGTAACTGGTCTAAGTTCTATAGCTGGTAAGTATGAGAGGTGTGATGGTCTTGTATTTGGAATGTGCTATGGGCAACCAAGAGAAGAATCAGGAGGATAATCAACATGTACAGGGTTAGAAGCCATGTCCTATGAAGAATTATTAGGACAACTCGGTAAGTTTAGTTTGGGCAAGAGAGGCCTTAGAGACACATGAAAGCAGTCCTTCAGTATTTTCTAAAAGCTGAACAGTGGGAAGAGAAAGTGGAACTACTCCAGAACTAGGGATAATGGGAAAAAGTTACAACGAAAATCTGGGCTCAAGAATAAGGAAAAGATTTTCTAAATAACAACAATTTTCAAAGTAGTCTTATGTCACTTAAAGTGTTCAAAAAGAAGTTGCATTCCTAGATTTTGATAGGGGTTGATTTACAGCAGTGCTTCTCAAACTACCTGTGGTTAAAGATCAGTTTGGTTTTTTACCCCCAATCTTTCACAGACTTATACTTTTGCTCTATACCATATCTTTAAGTCCAGTGATGGCATGCTTGGATGTCACAGCTACATCAAACTGTTTAAAGATTCTAAACATTTACTCTTAATTTCTGTACTTATCTCTTATCTACTAGTAACAACCAGTTCAAGGATGAGGCTGTGGATTCCAGACCTATCACTAACACAGCACTGTTCAGTGACACCTCTGGCCATTAAAAAGTGAAGTGCTAAAGGTTAATAGATTTTCTCCTATGTATTAAAAAAAATGCCCAAAACACCAGCAATGTATTCTCCCCCCCACCTTAAAGTTATCGTTAGTATACTTAAACAGCATTTAGGATTACTGGGAGACTGTTTCAACTCAAACTATAATTTATCAGGAATATTTTTACATTTCAAAATCATTTTTAGGTTACAGCAGCATTATTCTCCCAATAATGACCCTAGACAGAATAGAAACATTAATATAATTACATAATTATGAAGCATAAGCTTAATTATATAATTATACAAAAATACATAAACCTAATTTATGAGGTTGGGAGGTAGTGTATTTCATGAACCTTACCTACAGATTCAGTGGTGAAGAAAATAAACAATGCGTGCACTATCCAAGTTTGCAATGTCAACATCTTGCATTAATTTCTGTAAAAAACACACATAGTATTATTTTTATTATTTTTTCTCTTATTACACATAGTAAGTAAAGACATAATTCCTAAAGCTCTTGTTTTCACTGGATAGGTGTCTTCTTCTAAAAGGTAGTAAAATTTTATGAGCATGCAGAAAACAAATCTAAGTCATCTTTATTCCCACCGGAGTTATGGCTACATAAGAAAGTGATGGAACACAATTTATACTTTAAGGTTAATTAAAAGGGCAATCTTGTTTCTTTAGTATGTGAAGACTTACATTATTAGTAAATTATTAGTAAATACTGTGTGAGACAGTACTTCAGAGGGACACACGGCAAAACCCATCAAAAGCAATCTCAAAAGGTATTTGCCAAAATGGAAAAGAAAGTCTGTAATTCATAATACCATGACCAAAAAAAATATCCCCTGCTATATGAAGAATGCTTACACATCACTAAAATATTCCAACACCTAGTAGAAAAACCAGCAAGGTAAGCTGAATAGGCAATTTATAGAAAAGAAAATACAAATTATTTAAAACATAAAAAATGGTACTTTCAACCCCACTCATAATGAGAGATACAAATTAAAACTACCCCAGAAAGGAATGCAAGATGATACAGACACTTTAGAAAATGATTTGGCAGTTCTTTACCAAGTTAAATGTACGTAATAGTAGTAATACATATTTCACTAAGAATGTATCCAAGAGAACTAAAAATACTAATACATGTCCTCATGAAGACTTATACTCAAATGTTCATATAGCAGCTTTATTCGTAACAGTCCCAAACTAAAAACCACCCAACTGTCTATCAACTTAAGAATGGATAAACCAATACCCAAACAAATAGTATATCCATGCAACAGAATACCACTCAGCAGTAAAAGGGAATGTATTAGGGATACATGCAGTAGCATGAATGAATCTCAAAAGCATTATGCTAAATAAAGGAAGCCACAGATAATAGTCCATGCACTGCTGAATTCCATTTACAGGGTATTTGACAAATGGCACAACCAGGGTGACAGAAAGCAGATTAGGGAGCTGGCTGGGGCTGAAGTGGAAAAGGGGAATCAATGTAGAGAGACACTAAAGAATTTTCTGGCATGACAGGAATGTTCTATGACCTGATCGTGGTAGTGCTAAAACTCTATTAGTCAAAATTCACTCAATTGTGTCAAGAAGTGTGAAAAGCACTGAGATTTAACCTTACTTGCAAGCTAACAAGTTAGCCTGTTAGTTCCATGAATACTGGCAGGAGACAAGAGACTCCTGCATCAGAGACAAAGGACCTTATTACTCATACCAGGAGCAGCATTTTCTTGGTGACAACTGCCTGGGCCCCGATTCCAACAGAGCACTGTCAAGAGCGACTGGTAACACCCATACACACAGTGGGTCATGTTATAGGAGAGGAAGACTGAGCTTAGGAAACCCAGATCTTTTAAAATGGCAGTAAACATGCCTGCCTCTTACTCTGGAGAAAGACATTATCTCAATTTTCCAAGGTTGTAAGCAAACCTTTAAGAGATGTATGGGGAACGGTTTCCCAACAAAACTGTATACTAAAAATTGGTGAATTTTATTCTTTATAATTAGACCTCAATTAAAAACAAACCAACAAAATCTACCCAGGCAACATACATAGTAAAAAAAAAGTTCAGTGCTTCACTCCTCTAAAAGACACGTACAAGAATGTTCATACAAGTTTAAGTACTGAAAAGTAGAAGCAACCAAACACGAACACAGGAGAACAGAAAAATTCAAGTAACTCAATCACAATTAATTACAGGTACTCACAACGACATGACTGAATTTCCTATTAAGAGAGAAGAGAATGAGACACAAAGTATGCTTGATTCCCTTTATATAAAAGTTCGAAATCAGGCAAATGTCATCTGTGGTGATAGAGAACAGTTGTTATCTTTTTTGGGGGGTGGGGAAAGAGGGCAGAAGGGAACTTCTGGGATGCTGGACATGTTCTATAAACTAGATGGTCATTAAAAATTTACTGAAGTATAAACTTGTGATCTGTGGACTTTATTGCATGTAAGTTATACTTAGTAAAAACAGTGAACAAAACAAAAACGAGCCCAATATCATTTCTAGTTTTGGCAAAAATATAATGAAAAATAAAAAATTATCGACACAATATTTTGAGACCATGACATAAAGGCATTCTTATTTCCTGCACTTACAGTGTAAACGGCATAACCTTCCCAATAAACTAGGAATTAAAAATGAATTCTTTGTAAATCAGAGCTCAATTATAAACAAAAAAAGAACCCAGACAAGATATATGCCCAGTTTTGCATTATCGATCGAAACTTAAATATTGTGGGGCACCTGGGTGGCTCAGTGGGTTAGGCCGCTGCCTTTGGCTTGGGTCATGATCTCAGGGTCCTGGGATCGAGTACCGCCCGCATCGGGCTCTCTGCTCAGCAGGGAGCCTGCTTCCCTCTCTCTCTCTCTGCCTGCCTCTCCATCAGCTTGTGATCTCTCTCTGTCAAATAAATAAATAAAATCTTTAAAGAAAAAAAAACTTAAATACTCTGTCAAATAAATAAATATTTAAAAAAACTTAAACACTGTATGAATCTAATAATTCTTCCAGTATTTTATCCTACAGAAATGAGCAGAGCAACACACACATAAGGTTATTCACTAAAGCTTTGTTTTTAATAAAACAGGTTAATGCACAAGTAAGTTAAACTATGGTATATCCAAATACAGCCTACATGTAGCTCCAAAAAAAAATGAGTAAGTTCTCGATCACTACCTAGAGATGTGTAACAGCATCTAAAAATAAATAAATAAAATAAAATACTGTTAAGGTAGAGAACAGTGTATTTATTTGTGGGGAGGAACAACAACAACAAAAATACACTCGTTTCCTTATATATGCATAAGATACCTCAAGAAGGATACTAATTCAAAGACTGGTTGCTATTGGATGAGATTCCACAGTAGGAAGGAGACACTCTACCATATACTCTCTGCACCTCTCCAATGTTGTACCATGTGACTTCAGTACTTAAGTCAAAAACTAAATTTGCATTAAAAAATACTTGATGTGTAAACTCTCTCCCCCCAATAAAACCACGAACTTTTTTTTTTTTAAAAGATTTTATTTATTTATTTGACAGAGAGATCACAAGCAGGCAGAGAGGCAGGCAGAGAGAGAGGAGGAAGCAGGCTCCCCGCTGAGCAGAGAGCCTGACACAGGGCTCGATCCCAGGACCCTGAGATCATGACCTGAGCCGAAGGCAGCGGCCTAACCCACTGAGCCACCCAGGCACCCCAAAACCACGAACTTCTTAACAGGGCTTCACAGTACTGCATTTGGGATACAGTGTTCTTTTATTAAATCTCAGTACTAACTTGACTTTATGTACTCCCTAACCACGTAAGTCACTCTATAATAATCTGCTCATGAAATATTTAAACTGTTACAGGGTAAATGATAAAAGAATGAAATTGCAGGAACCATTTTCCTCCACTGGCTTTATTTCTTACTTCCTAACTTTCAATAGTCCCATATTAGAAAAATCCACATCATTCAACTGCTCATCAAAACAAAATGAAGAAAATATCTATCATGTTGGGAGAGCAGTATGCAATTACACACCGATCACCCATTCCAACCAAGTACCTTGTTCACACTGTAGAGAGAGTTCTCTATAGTTCCTGGAAACTGGCAATCTTTCTATGAATGCACTATATTCTTATGACAAAACTCTGACACAAGAGGTCCCATAAAGGTATTTATAGTTACCACAAAGCAATTAGATTTATCTAAGCAGGGCCATGAAACACGGTAGGTAACAGGCAAAGGTAGGTTTCACATTTTAATAGTTGGAAAGTAACATTTCCTGGGACACCTCTCAGTGGCTCTGTCAGTTAAGCATCTGCCTTAGACTTGGCTCAGGTCACGATGCAAGGTCTTGGGATTGAGCCCCAAGTCAGGCTCCCTGCTCAGTGGGGAGTCTACTTCTCTGTCTCCTATGCCCCTACCCCCGCTTGTGTGCTCTCTCAAATAATAAAATCTTTTTTTTTTTTTTAAAGTAATGTCCTAATTTTTTAAAGGATTGTCATTGAGATTTGATGAAGAAACATCTATTCAGGAACTTAATCTCATAGTCCCAACCTAAGAGATGGAAACACCGTAGCACTATCTAAAATATTAAACGCAATATAGTCAACTTCATTTTGGGGCTTATCTTGTTTTAAAATGGACAGAATTGATAGTACACTGCATACTGTTCCTCTCATTTTGTTGACAGTACATACTAAATTTAAAATTCCATTATTAGCATTATCCTCCTGCATCTCTGGCAGAACTTTCCATGCATATATTATAACCACATATGGCATACAATTTTCCTTGAAATTTGCATCTTTATCTTAGAAGATTCTATGAAACCATGCTCAGCAGAGAGTCTGCTCCCACCGCCCCCACCTCCCCCCCACCAACCCCCCACCAACCCTAACCACAGATATAGGTTAAGGCTTATTCCAAGCACACTGAGTGGTTCTTCTAGAGTGGCAATTCCTCAACTATGGTTGTTCAACACAGTAATGTTCTGAAAGGTGCACATCAGAACTAATTCACTATTATTGTTAAATGAATAAAATTTACAAATGATTTTAAAAAATTAGAACGGATCAAGATTATCCCTATAGTTTATCATTTTTGTTCATTTTCATTCCCATGGATTTCTTAAATGGGAGAAAAGGTACTGGAGTTCTAACTGATAAATATTTGATACTTTTGGCCTTTATAAATTCTTTCTGTTACTTATGGACTGTGTGATCTTTTAGTGTCTTTTTCTTTTTACTTTGACCCAAGGACAAAATGAAAAAGCACGAGTAGGGACGCATGGGTGGCTCAGCGACTTAAGCCTCTGCCTTCTGCTCAGGTCATGATCTCAGGGTGGGTCCTGGGATGGAGCCTCACATGGGGCTCTCTGCTCATCAGAGAGCATGCTTGTCTCTCTGTCTGCCTCTCTGCCTACTTGTCATCTGTCAAATAAATAAAAACAAAACAAAACAAAAAACAAAAGAAAAGGCATGAGTAATACATTTAGGTACAGATTTCATTGGAGGGAAGAATGTCAATATAAACTTAGTTACCATAGTAACATTGCTCTTGTAATTATAGAATAGCAGATGAACTACGATTGCCAAAAAGAAGGCAAAGTAATGTTTGTTGAATAAATAAGCTGGGCAGGGATCAGGATGAAGAAAATTCCAATATGGTAGGATGTATTCACATTATAGTGTTACTGTGAATAAATTTTCAGAGAGCCAGTTATACCTACATTATTATTTTAAAAATGATCCTACTCTGCTCTATTCCATTATTACTAATTATTAATTCATAGTAACACTTGTACACTATATACTATTTTACATTACACAACTGCTTTTATATAAATTACTTCACCTGATTATCCTAATATCCTAGAAAAGGAGGTTGGTAGGGCAGGAATCATTATTTTAATAAAGAGCTTCAGGCTTAAAACAAAATTGAGAGGAAGGTATGGAGAATTCCCACACACCCTCTGCCCCCACACAGAGGCTAAATAATCTCTCCTATTTAGCAGTATCACTCACCAGAATAGTACATTTTACCAAGGATGAACCTACACTGACACACTTTAACCCCCACTGAGTCTGTAGTTTACCTTAGGGTCTACTCATTGTGTTGTACATATACACTAGGTTTCAAATGGTAAGGATTAATTACTGAAACTTCACAAAATAAGAATTCTGACAGGTTTAAAAAAAAAAAAGGGAAAGAAAAAAAAATTGACAGGTTAAGTTACTTACCAAATCACAAAATTAGGAAGTGAAGAAACAGGGACTTGAAACTAAGTCTTCTGCCTCCAAAAGTCATGCTCTTTTCATTCTCCCTATAAAGAGAGGAGAGCCTTGTTCAGAAAGCTGACTTTGGTAATATTTATTACATGCATTCTTCTTACATCCTTGCCTGCTATAAGCCTTCCTGAAAGTATCTCATTTAGGTACCTTCTGACCTTCAGTATAAAATGATCCCATAAACACTTGTATAACAATATTTAAACATCCTACTGATGTTTTGAAAATACTTAGAAACATTATCAGCCCCTCCATGCCTACTCCAAACTTCCCTTATGTTCCTGTAATGTCACAGAAACATGAATGGGACATTTTTTGAATTTGACAAAAGGAATCAAAGCAAATCTTTAGAAGAATCATACCTTTTGCCCTTCACTAGCAGTTAAGGCTACTGCTTTTCAACTGCCATACTATTTTATGCACACAGGCATAAAAATTCAACTTAAATTTCAGTACTAAGTTAAATTCTAGTGTAATTAATGGTGGTTCCTCTTTGAAATGTAGTAACTTCAACACAGTACCAGAAGTCCTAGCCCCAGCTATCAGAGAACAAAAAGAAAAGGCATCCCAATCGGCAAAGAAGTCCAACTCTCTTTCTTCACAGAGGACATGAAAACCCAAAAGACTCTACCCCTAAATTACTCAAAGTCATACACAGCAATTCAGTAATGTGGCAGGATACAAAATCAATGCATAGAAATCAGTTGCTCTCCTATACACTAACAATGTACCTGCAGAAAGAGAAATGAGGGAAGCAATTCCATTTATAATACCACCAAAAACCGTAAGATACCTTGGAATGAACCTAACCAAAGAGGTGAAGGAAGAAACTACAGAACACTTATGTTCTGAAATTGAAGACGACACAGAAAGATGGAAGGATATTCCATGCTTATAGATCAGAAGAATAAACATTGTTAAAATGTCTATGCCGCCCAGAGCCATGTATACTTTCAACACCATCCCACTCAAAATACCAATGGCATTCTTCAAAGTTCTGGAACAAACAATCCTAAAATTTGTATGGAACCAGAAAGATCCCGAATTGCCAAGGAAATGTTGAAAAAGAAAACCAAAGCTGGAGGCATCATAATGCCTGACTTCAGGTTCTATTACAAAGCTGTGATCATCAAGACAACATGGCACAGGCATGAAAAACAGACACACACCTGTCTCCAAAGGCAAGGGAAACAAAAGCAGAAATGAACTTTTGGGACTTCATCAAGAGCAAAAGCTTCTGCAGAACAAAGGAAACAGTCAACAAAACAAAGAGGCAACCTATGGAATGGGAGAAGATATTCACAAATGACACTCTACACAAAGGGCTGATATCCAAGATTTATAAAAAACTCCTCAAACTCAACATACACAAAGCAGATAATCAAGTCAAAAAATGGACAGAAGACACAAACAGGCACTTCTCCAAATAAGACATACAAAGGGCTAACAGATACATGAAGAAGTATTCATCATCATTAGCCATCAAGGAAATTCAAATCAAAACCACACTGGAAAAAAAAAAAAAAAAAAAAAAAAAAAACCCACCACACTGAGATACCACCTTACACCACTTAGAAGGGCCAAAATGAAGGCAGCAAGAAACAACAAATGCTGGAGAGATTGTGGAGAAAGGGGAACCCTCTTACACTGTTGGTGGAAATGCAAATTGGTACAGCCGCTTTGGAAAACAGTGTGGAGGTTCCTTGAAAAGTTAAAAATAGAGCAACCATATGACCCAACAACTGCACTACTACAAAGATACAGATGCAGTGAGAAGAAGGGCCACATGCACCCCAATGTTCACAGCAGCAATGTCAACAACAGCCAAACCGTGGGAAGAGCTGAAATGCCTTTCAACAGACAAATGGATAAAGATATCATCCAGATATATAATGGAATATTACTCAGCCTTCAAGAAAGGATGAATACCCAACTTTTCCATCAGCATGGATGGTACTGGAGGAGATTATGCTAAGTGAAATAAGTCAAGCAGAGAAGTCAATTATCATAGGGTTTCACTTTTTTCTGAAACATAAGGAATAGCATGGGGGACATTAGGAAAAGGAAGAGAAAAATGAAGGGGGGAATCAGAGGGGGAGACCTTAAGAGACAATGGACTCCAGGAAACAAGCTGAGGGTTTTAGAGGGGAAGGGGGTAGGGGGATGGGTTAGCCCAGTGATGGGTATTAAAGTGGGGCACGTATTGCATGGAACACTGGGTGTCATACACAAACAATGAATCAATGAACTAATCAAAAACTAATAATGTATTGTATGGTGACTACCATAATATTAAAAAAAAAAAAAAGACAAAAAACAAAACAAAAAAACTAAGGCAAGGAGGTTCAACTCCTTTTGAATCCTCCATTACTGTTTCACACATATTAAGCCTTTGATGTAATTTAATATATATGAAATTAAGTTTACAATGATATTAAAATGCAAAGGAAGTAATTTTTAAATTTTCAAATGAATGGAAGTTGAAAATACATCATGTAGAAGTCCCCTATAATCCCACCAAGGTAACTAATGTGAACAATTTGGTGGGTAATTTTGAAAATTTTCTATTCATGTATTACATTATACTGCATAAATATATACTTTCTTATTTTACAAAAATGGGATCACAAAAATGTGCTGTAACTTGCTTTTTTCACTTACCACATCTGGACGTCTTTCTAAGTTAATACATAAAGATGAATTCCTTACAGCATTTGCTCAAATTCAACCTTCTCATACAGGTCTTCCCTGACCCCCCCAGTACTGCTTATCTCCCCTTCCTATTTTTTCCCAATGGCACTTTACAATTTCTAAAATAACTTGGCAAACATTTCTTGTAAAGGGCCAGATAATAAATATTTTAGGTTTTGTGGTAATTAAGGTCTCTGTTGTAACTAGTCGACTTTGTTAGAGACAGTATGTGAACAGATGGCATGGTTGAATTCTAATAAAACTATTTAATAAAATAGGATGCATCCTAGATTTGGTCTGCAGACCATAGTAACATAGTTTACTTATCTTATTGGATGTTATGGGTTGAATCGTGTTTTGTTCCCAAAAGATATACTGATGTCCTAATCCACAGTATCTCCTAATGTGACAGTTTGGAAATAGGGCTGTGGCTAATGTAGTTAAGATGTCATAAACGAGTAGGGTGGGCCCTTAATACAGTATGACTGATTGTCGTTATGAAAAAAACACATAGGCACAATGCCATGTGACAACACAGGCATGCACTGGAGTAATGTAGGGGTAAGGTAAGAAATGTCAAGACTAAGGGCTACCACTAGGAGCTATGAAGAGGCAAGGAACAGATTCTATCCAGAATTTCAGAAGGACTTCTGGCCTCCAGAACCTTAAAATAAACTCCTGTTATTTGTGGCACTTTGTTACAGCAGCCCTGAGAAACCAATACATTGTCAATACATTATCTGTGTACCTAAAATAGAATATTAGCAAATTAGGCAAGAAATTTTGTCTGCTTTGTTCCCTTCTATACTCCTAGCATCAAGAGTCACACCCAGCATAGTGAGCACCTCATCATCTTTGCTGGATAAACTTTCTTGCTTTAAGTAGGTACATAATGTATTAGTGGAATAAATATACTGTAATCTAACTAGTCCCAAGTCTGCATGGATATAAGCTTTCACTTCTCTTGGGACAATACCTAGTAGACAAGCCAGGTCGTATCTATGGTAGGTGTATATTCATGTTCTTCTTTGGTGATGTAGGTCTGTTCAAATATTTTGCTCATTTTTAAACTGGGTGTGTTGTTTTCTCATTTTTATGTTTAGAAGTTTTAAAAAATAGAATTCTAGATGCAAGGTCTTTATTAGAAAATCCTTTTTAAGTATTTTCTCCCAATCTGTGGCTTATCTTCCCATTCTTTAACTGTGCTTTTTTAAAGAGAAATTTTCATTTTAATCGAGTCCAATTTATTTACTACTACTTTTGATACTGTATCAAAGAAATCCTTGCTGAATGCCAAGTCTCAAGGGTCTATGTTTTCTAGCCAGAAGTTTTATAGTTTTAGGTTTGATATTTAGGTCTATCAACTATTTTGGTAATTCTTATATATGGTGTAAGGTAGGTATTCAAGTTCATTTTGTTACATAGGAATAGCCAATTGTTTCTGAACTATTTGTAGAAAAACTATCCTTTCTCAAGTGAACTGCCTTTACACTTTCATCAAAAATCAGTTGTCCATGTATATGTGGGTCTATTTATGTACTCTCTATTCCATGCTTGGGCAAACTTTTTATGTAAAGGGCCAGAAAATAAATATTTTAGGCTTTGCATCAAACTATCGCTCTTTGCAGATGATATTATACTTTATGTGGAAAACCCAAAAGACTTCACTCCAAATCTGCGAGAACTTGTACAGGAATTTAGTAAAGTGTCAGGATATAAAATCAAGGCACAGAAATCAGTTGCATTTCTTTACACCACCAAGATGACAGAAGAAAGAGAAATTAAGGACGCAATCCCATTTACAATTGCACCCAAAACCGTAAGCTATCTAGGAATAAACCTAACCAAAGAGGCAAAAATCTATACTCAGAAAACTATAAAGTACTCATGAAAGAAACTGAGGAAGACACAAAGAAATGGAAAAATGTTCCATGCTCATGGACTGGAAGAACAAATATTGTGAAAGTGTCTATGCTACCTAAAGCAATCTACACATTTAATGCAATCCCTATCAAAATCCCATCCATTTTTTTCAAAGAAATGGAACAAATAATCCTAAAATTTATATGAAACCAGAAAGACCTCCAATAGTCAGAGGAATGTTGAAAAAGAAAGCCAAAGTTGGTGGTATCACAATTCCAGACTTCAAGCTCTATTACAAAGCTGTGATCATCAAGACAGTATGGTACTGGCACAAAAACAGACACATAGATCAATGGAACAGAACAGAGAGCCCAGAAATAGACCCTCAACTCTATGGTCAACTAATCTTCAACAAAGCAGGAAAGAATGTCCAATGGAAGAAAGACAGTCTCTTCAACAAATGGTGCTGGGAAAATTGGACAGCCACATGCAGAAGAATGAAACTGGACCATTTCCTTACGCCACACATGAAAATAGACTCAAAATGGATGAAGGACCTCAATGTGAGAAAGGAATCCATCAAAATCCTTGAGGAAAACACCGGCAACAACCTCTTCCCACCTCAGCGGCAGCAACTTCTTCCTAGGAACATTGCCAAAGGCAAGGGAAGCAAGGGCAAAAAATGAACTACTGGGATTTCATCAAGATCAAAAGCTTTTGCACAGCAAAGGAAACAGTTAACAAAACCAAAAGACAACTGACAGAATGGGAGAAGATATTTGCAAACAGACATATCAGATAAAGGGCTAGTATCCAAAATCTATAAAAAGAGCTTAGCAAACTCAACACCCAAAGAACAAATAATCCAATCAAGAAATGGGCAGAAGACATGAACAGACATTTCTGCAAAGACTACTTCCAGATGGCCAACAGACACATGAAGAAGTGCTCCATATCACTCGGCATCAGGGAAATACAAATCAAAACCACAATGAGATATCACCGCACACCAGTCAGAATGGCTAAAATTAACAAGTCAGGAAATGACAGATGCTGGTGAGGACGCAGAGAAAGGGGAACCCTCCTACACTGTTGGTGGGAATGCAAGCTGGTGCAACCACTCTGGAAAATGGCATGGACATTCCTCAACAAGTTGAAAATAGAGCTACCTTACCACCCAGCAATTGCACTACTGGGTATTTACCCTAAAGATACAAACATAGTGATCCGAAGGGGCACGTGCTCCCAAATGTTTATAGAAGCAATGTCCACCACAGCCAAACTATGGAAAGAACCCAGATGTCCATCAACAGTTGAATGGATCAAGAAGATGTGGTATATATATACAATGGAATACTATGCAGTTATCAAAAGAAATGAAACCTTGGGGCGCCTGGGTGGCTCAGTGGGTTAAGGCCTCTGCCTTCGGCTCAGGTCATCATCTCAGGGTCCTGGGATCGAGCCCCACATCGGGCTCTCTGCTCAGCAGGAAGCCTGCTTCCCTTCCTTTCTCTCTGCCTGCCTGTGATCTGTCAAATAAATAAATAAAATCTTTGGGGAAAAAAAAATGAAATCAAATCTTGCCATTTGGGGCAACATGGATGAACTAGACAGTATTATGCGTGGCAAAAGTCAATCGGAGAAAGACAACTATCATATGATCTCCCTGATATGAGGAAGTGGAGGTGCAACGTGGGGGGTTTGGGGGGCAGGGAAAGAATAAATGAAACAAGATGGGATCAGGAAGGAGACAAACCATAAGAGAATCAATGTCACAAACTGAGGGGGGGCAGAGGGAGGGGGCTAGGGAGAGGGTGGTGGGGTTACGGATATCGGGGAGGGTATGTGCTATGATTGAGTGCTGTGAAGTGTGTAAACCTGGCGATTCACAGACCTGTACCCCTGGGGCTAATAATACATTATATGTTTATTAAAAAAAATTAAAAAATTTTTTAAAAACACCACAGTTGCTCCTGGATGGAGTGTTGTAAGTGTCAATCAAGTCTGGTTGATAGTGTTATTCAATCTTCTGTTATCATTAGTCATTTTCTGTCTACTTCCTCTATCAATTATTGAAAAGGGGGTATTGATAATCCATCTATTTCTTGCAGTTCTTTCAGATTTTGCCCTATTTTGAAGCTTTATTAGGAAGGTAAATGTAAGGTCTTGATGAAGTGACTCTTGTATCATTGTGCAATGATGTTCTTTACCAATGGTAATATTCTTCGCTCTGAAAACTACTCTGACATCATTACAGACATCTCATCTTCTCTTCCATTAGTGTTATTATGGTATACTCTTTCCCTATTCTTTTGTATTTTACCTGTTTCTTTCTTCATATTTAAAGCTTTGTGGGTTTTTTGTTGTTGTGTTTTGTTTTGGTAGGTAGTATATAGTTTATCTGACAATTTCTGCCTTCATTGGTAATCTAGGCCACCCACATTTATTATTATTGATAGGTAGGTAAAGCTAACAGCTTTGTATTTCTTTTCTACTTATTTATCTCTTTTCTCCCTTTTCTTCTATTTTTGTCATCTGTGTTAAGTGACATTTCTTAGGATTTCCATTTTGTCTTCTTTTTGGCTTACAAGCTATTAATTGTTTTGTTATCTTAGTGATTAAGGTTTATAGCGTACTTCTTAAACTTACCCGTCTTTATAACCAAACCAAGTGATGTTATAGCACCTCATGCACACTGAAGTATTCAAGAGTATATACATTTCTTTCTCCCCTCTTGATCTTTATGCTATTTTTGGCATACAACTTACTTTTACATATTTTATAAACTTTAGATGTATTTTATACATGTTGTAAACCCTGTTGTTTTTGCTTCAATAATCACTTTAAAGATTTTTTTTTTTAATTTATTTGACAGAGTTCACAAGTAGGCACAAAGGCAGGCAGAGAGAGATGGAGAAGCAGGCTCCCTTCTGAGCAGAGAGCCCCATGTGGGACTCCATCCCAGCACCCTGGGATCATGACCTGAGCTGAAGGCAGGGGCTCTACCCACCGAGTCACCCAGGCACCCCTTAAAAAATCACTTTAAAAGAGAGTTTATAATACAAATATCTTGTGTATATACCTATGTCTACTATCATTTCCAGAGCTTCTCATCTTTTGTCTAAGGTCTACATTTCTATTTGATATTTTCCTTCTGTCTGAAGGATTATTTGTAGTGCAGGTCTGCTGGTGATGGATTCTGGTGAAGTTTCTACATACCTAAAAATAAGTGCATTATTATTTTTCATAGGTATTTTCACTAGGTATAGATTCTCAATTGACAGATTTTTCTTTCAGTGTTTTAAAAATGTAGCTATTAAGTTCTTGCATACACTTTCTCATGAGAAATCCACTATCATCCTTATCTTTCTTCTTTTATATGAAAGGCCTCTTTTCTCCTGTGGATGCATGTAAGTTTTCTGTAACTATCACCAATTTTGAGCAATCTTGACTATAATGCACTGTGGTCAAGTTTTTATCATGTTTCTGGTGCTTAAGAGTTTGTTGAACTTCTTGGATCTACTGGTTTAAACAGTTTTCATCAAATCTATGAAGACTGAGGCCACTGTTTCTTTGAATTTATCTCTGACCCTCTTGCTCCTACCCTTGAGAATTCTACTAACATGTATTAATTAGGATGCTTGAAGTAGTTCCCCTTGCTCACTGATGTCCAGTCCATTTTTTCTGTTTTATGATAATTTCTACTGCTGTATCTTTAGGCTTACTGATCTTTTCATCTGCAATGTCTGATCTGACATTAATCCTAACTTGTTTATTTTTCATCTCACACATATTTATTATCTCTAGAAGTTTAATTGGGTCTTTTGCATGTATTCTGTAACTAACTTCTTGAACGTATAGAACACAGTTATAAAAAGTAACTTTTAATTTCTTTGGTAATACTAACATCTATGTCAGCTTTGTGTTACTTTTAATTAATTTTTCTCCTTATTATACATTGTACTTTCATGCTTCTTACACATGCCTGGTAATTTCTAATTGGATCTGGACACTGATTTTCACCTTCTTTGCTACTGGGTCTGTACTGGATTGTTTTTTGTATTTCTAAATCTTTTTTTTTTTTTTTTTGAAGGTTTATTTATCATTGGAGAGAGCAAGAGAGAGCATTCAAGAAATGAGGGCAGTGGGGAGAGGGGGAGAGGAACAGACACCTCATGAGCCTGACATGGGGCTTTATCTCAGGATTCTGAGATCAAGACCTGAGCCAAAATCCAGTCACTCAAGCAAAGGTGTCCCTGTTATTTCTGTACCTTTGAACTTTATTCTAGGACACAGTTAAGTACTTGGAAACAATATGGTTCTTTTAGGTCCTCCTTTTAAGATATACTGGTAAGTAGGTATTTACCCAACAATACAAAATTATTAATATAAACGGATACATGCACCCTGATGTTTATAGTAGCAGTACCTACAACAGCCAAATCATGGAAACAGCTCACATGTCCATCAACTGATGAGTCAATAAAGAAGATGGGGGGGGTGTATGGGTATATACACACACACGTGTGTATATATGTGTACACACACAAACATACACACACACAGTGGACTATTACTCAGCCATCAAAAAGAATGAAATCTTGTCATTTTCAATGATGTGGATGGAACTGGAGAATATGAGGATGATGCTAAGTAAAATAAGTCACAGAAAGACAATGTATTCACTCATATATGGAATTTAAGAAACAAAACAAGGTTAAAAAAGAAAGGATGTAAACAAAGAAACAGATTCTTAAAAAAAAAAAAAAAAGATTTGAGAGAAAGCATAAGGAGGCAGAGAGAAGGGGACCAGGGGGGAGATGCTTTGGGGGGGGGGGGGCGGCGAAACAAGTGATGGGGATTAAGGAGTGCCACTTGGGATGAGCACCAGGTATAGTATAAAAGTACTGAATCACTATTTTGTACACCTGAAATTAAATTTCACATTGGATGTTAAAGGGAATTTAAACAAAAAACTTGGGGGGAAAAAAAAAAGATACCCTGGGTGGAACTGGAGCAGCACTTATTCCAGGCCAATTTATTTACTACTGAGCCAGGATCCTTCTGTGTCTCTAACCAACGTCCCATGAGTCAAATGGTTCCAAACCTGGCTGGTGAGGACAGGAACCTTTCCTGATCCAATGGAAGCACCAAGCACTGCTATCTTTATCCTCTCCAGGAGGTTCTTTCCCTGGTCTGTAGTGATTTCTTTACATGCATGCACTAAGTTTAGCAGGACCTCTGAAGCTTTCTAGAGCCCTCTAGTACTGTTTTGTGAACTCTAGCTCCTTTGGTAATCCCAGCCATCTCCACAGGTCAAAGAGAATCCATGGATCTTATCCTGGATTCCCCCTACCTGTGCCAGGGACTGGAAACTTTCTCAACGTAGTAGCTAGGGCAATCACAGGGTTCATCTAACTTGTTTCCCATCTATCAAGACCACTGCCTTTCATTATCCAGTGTCAAGTGTCTTGATTATCACTGTTTCATGTGGGGTTTTTTTTGTTTTATGGTTATATCAGGCAAGAGGGTAAATCTTACCTCCTTTTATCCCATTTTTGGTCCTAAGTGCAAGTTGCATAGTCATTTGGACACCAAATCAAACAGGAATTATGTAATAAAACTATTGTTAAACTATTATGCATACTGGTGTGAAAAATCCTAATCAAAGCATTTGCAAATTAATTTTCGTAACATACATGAAAACAACAACGAAAAACTCCATAAATACCAATAGTACTAAGCCTAAAATTAGGGGCACGTGGGTGGCTCAGTATGTTATGCTTCTGCCTTGAGCTCAGTCATAATCCCAGGATTCTGGGATGGAGCCCCCAGTCAGGCTCTCTGCTCAACAGAGAGTCTGCTTCTCCCTCTTCTTCTCCCTCTCCCCCAATCCTGCTCATGTTCTCTATCTTGAATAAATTAATTTTTAAAAAATCTTTAAAAAAATAAAAACCTAAAAATGTAAGCATGGTCCATTAAGCAAAAGATTAACAATATTATGCACTATATTAAGATTAAGAGAAGAAAACTATACAATCATTCCAATAGATGCTTGAAAATTATCTGATAATGTTCAACAACCGTTCACTTAAAAAATAACAAAGTGTCAAAAAATGAAGACTGAAAGAGACCATCCTTACCTTCATGAAGTGTAACAAAGATGATGGATTCAAGCCTATGTTCAAATCCCAACTCCTTTTTTTGTAAAACATCTTAGCCAAGTTATTTAATATCCCTCCCTTTCATTCTCCTTATCTGTAAAATGAGGATACCACCACCACCTACCCCACATACTACCCAGGGCTTTTGTGAAGATTAAGTAAGTCAATAAACATAAAGCACTTATAATCTACCTGACTCACAGTATGTACTCAATAAATGGTAACCTGTTACCAGTGCAGCTCTTGTTGCTGTTGCCACTATCTTTTATCAGAAACCCACAGAAAACAACATACTCAAAAATAAAAATTAGGATCAGTCCTATTGAAGTCAGAATTCAAACAAGATATTTGGGAGTCATCACTTAACACTGTTCTACATGGCTTAACCAAAAACAGAATAAATGATGATATAAAAATGGAGAAAGAAAAACTTGCAGATGATATTATCTATTAAGGAAAAGAATGAGAATCAAATGACAAACTACCACAACTACTTAGAACTTAATAGTTAAACAAAAGATCATCAAAAAACATAGTTCTCCTACATACCAGTAATAACCAGTTAGAAATTTTAAAGAAAAAATCCTAGTCACAACAGCAGCAAAAACTGAAGAAAAAAAACTAATCAGAGCTATGTAATAACCTGATACAGAAAACTATAAACCCTTACTAAAAGCTCATTAGTCAAATACCATGAAACGGAAAACAAAATATACATGGTAGACACTGGTTCTTCACAAATTACTGTATTAATCAACACAATTTTTACCTAAATTACAAAAAAGTCGCTTATTATAAAACTTTACAAACCAATTTAAAATGTCACACAAAATATTAGATAATGACCAAAAGCCAATTTTCAAGAGAAGAATGAAGAGAAAACTTGCTCTATCGTCTATTAAGGCATAATGCAACATTATAGTAATTAAACGGGGCACTGCATCTGAATATTTTGATCAATGGTATAAAGCAAAAAAAAAAAAAAAACCAGAAACAGACCCATATATATTTAAGAATTTAATCATCTGATTAAAAAAAAAAAAAAGCACCTATCACTGGGGGAATAAAGGACCATTTAAAATAGCACTGGGAAAACTGGCTCCACAAGCATAAAGATAAAGAGTTCTACTTCATTACACATACATACACTCCTGATTAATGATCTTTAGATTCTGACTTTTGGAAGAAATAGAGACCTCAGAGTTAGGCAAGTCCCCCTACAAATTATCACTGACTTGTTTCAGACATATGAAAAGGTTAAAAAATACTTTGATGACTATTTACATTCTCACTGCAGCTTAAGAAATATAACTCATACAGTTGAAGCCAAATAAACAGGTCTTGCTCTTAAGTTTCAAGTTTAGAAAAAAAAAAAAGTTTCAAGTTTAGAGAGGTAGAATGTGCACAGAATGCTACAGAAGCACAGAGAACAGCCCAATTCACAAAGGACCCAGAAGGCCCAGAAATGAAATGCGAGTAAAGGTCTTTCTAAACAGAGAACATAGCATACACATGAGCTATATGTCACCTTTGACTCTAAATGTCAAATGAAGATTATCAATGGCAAAATTCCAGCACAGGCCAGTGTACAAACCAGAGCTGCCATATCTGAAACACAGTTTACTTTCTGTTAGGGAATAGAGGTGAGGGAATACAAACAATAGAACATCCAAACAAAAACAGACTGTGGAGACAACCAATATGAAATGCAGTCTTCAGAAGTAATGATGAAACAAATCCACTTCGAAGCAAAGAATGAAACTGAGTAAACGAAAAATGAAAACTTGGAGGCAGAACATCCTCATTTTTAATAGAGCCAACAGATTGTGCTGAAAAAAATAAAGCTCCTGCTCTGGGATATGTATACATGCAGCTTTAAAATAATAACCTAGGGGTGGCTCAGTTGGTTAGGCAACTGCCTTTGGCTCAGGTCATGATCCCGGAGTCCCAGGATCGAGTCCCGCATCAGGCTCCTAGCGCCATGGGGAGTCTGCTTCTCCCTCTGACCTTCCCCCCCCTCATGCTCTCTCTCACTGTCCCTCTTTCAAATAAATAAAAATAAATCTTTAAAATAATAACTTATACTACAGCCACATTTCAACACACACAGCTCTCTTAGTCATGATCAATTAGATAACTAATTTCTCATTAAATCTCATTAAGATAGACTAGACAGACACGGAATTAGAGAGAGACTCTAGACATTGTAACATATTGTGTTTCTGAACATGGTTGACCAGGTGTGTTTCTTGAATTTCTCTTTTCTCCTGGTTTCTATATAATGCTATCATGTGGCTGAATTCGTTCATCTATCTTACTTTTTGTCTCCTTCACTGAATTCTCTGCTAGGGTTTACCTCCTGGCTATGGAAGTACCCAAGTATTTGGAATCTACTGCTTTTTAAAAATACCAATATATGAAGATACAGAACTTCAACTATTACTATTTCAAACAAAATAATTTCAAGAATTCTGGCTGGGGGACGCCTGGATGGCTGAGTGGGTTAAATCCTCTGCCTTCAGCTCAGGTCATGATCCCAGGATCCTGGGATTGAGCCCTGCATCCGGCTCTCCGCACAGCAGGGAGCATGCTTTCTCCTCTCTCTCTCTCTCTCTCTCTCTCTGCCTGCCTCTCTGCCTACCTGTGATCTGTCAAACAAAAAATAAAATCTTTAAAAAACGAAAAATTCTGGCTGGAATCATTGATTCCAGTTATGTATCATTGTCTTGGATATTCTGCCTCTGACTCAAATAGAAAGGTCTAAAAACAATACACAAATAACATACATGCTACACACATATAGACACAAATGCACTCACTTGGAAGAAAAAAATTATCTTTTTTCCCACCTAAGATCACCCTTTTTGAACTACCTAAATCAATGGGGTCCATCACTGCCTCTTACCTATCATTTTTTTATTCTAGCTTATCTAATCATCTTTCATGATGTCTTTTCTATTTGTCTCTTTTCTACCTTCTACCATGAAGATCATTTCGGCACATGGGATCACCTTACTATTTAACAGCCTTCCTGCTTCCAGTCTCTTTCCATCCTCCAAAATCAGTCTGACGTTATAGGTGGATCAACCTACCTAACTTGTCACTCTTATCTTCAAAAAGCTTTTAAAGGGTCAATAATAATGCCAAATATTTAGCTATTTTAGAACTTAAAAAATTGGCTTCATGTGCCTGTCTAACCTATCTTCTCCAGTACTTAAAATCTATTCTATGTCCAATGGAAAAAAGCCTCTGCAACAAACGGTTTTGGGAAAATTGGACATCAACATGCCGAAGAATGAAACTATACCATTTCCTTACACCACACACAAAAACAGACTCAAAATGGATGGAAGACATCAATATGAGACAGGAATCTATCAAAATCCTTGAGGAGAGCACCGGCAGCAACTTCTTCCTAGAAACATTGCCAAAGGCAAGGGAAGCAAGGGCAACATTGGGACTCCATCAAGATAAAAAGCTTTTTGCAAAGCAAACAGTCAACAAAACCAAAAGACAACTGAAGAATGGGAAAAGGTATTTGCAAATTATCAGACAAAGGGCTAGTATCCAAAATCTATAAAGAACTTATCAAACGTAACACCCAAAGAACAAATAATCCAATCATGAAATCAGCAGAAGACAAGAAGAGACATTTCTGCAAAGACAACCAAATGGCCAAGAGACACATGAAAAAGTGCTAAATTAAACATCATGGCATCAAGGCAATACAAATCAAAACCACATGGAGATACCACGTCACACCAGTAAGAATGTCTAAAGTTAATCAGTCAGGAAATGACAGGTGTTGGCGAGGACACAGAGAAAGGAGAACCCTCCTACATTGTTGGTGGGAATGCAAGCTGGTGCAGACGCTCTGCAACACAGTATGGAGGTTCCTCAGAAAGTTGAAAATAGAGCTACCCTACCACCCAGCAATCGCACTACTGGGTATTTACCCTAAAGATACAAATGTAGTGATCCGAAGGGGCACATGCACCCAAATGTTTGAGAGCAATGTCCACAACAGCCAAACTATGGAAAGCAGCTAGATGTCCATCAACAAATGAATGGTTATTTTATTTATTTATATATATATATATATATATGCCTAAAAGTATATATAATGGAATTCTATGCAACCATAAAAAAGAAACGTAATCTTGCCATTTACAACTACGCAGATGGAACTAGAGTATTATGTTAAACAAAATAAGTCAATCACAGAAAAACAATTATCATATGATCTCTATGATATGAGGAAGTTGGGGGCGGGGAATGAGACAAGATGGGACCTGGGAGGGAGACAAACTGTAAGAGACTCAATCTCAGGAAACAAATTGAGGGCTGCTGGGTTGTGGGAGGGATAGGGTGACTGGGTGATAAAACACTGAGGAGGGTTATGTGTTATAGTGACTGCTGTGAATTGTCTAAGACTGATGATTCACAGACCTGTACCCCTGAAACAAGTAATACATTATATGCTAATAAAATAAAAAATTGAAAAAAAAATAAAAAATAAAATCTATTCTAGAAGGGCCTAGCTGGCTCATCTCATATAGCAAGTGACCTTGATCTTGGGGTTTTGAGTTCAAGCCTCATGTTGGGTGTAGAGAGCACTTCAAACAAACAAACCAATGAACAATAAAGTCTATTCTAAAAAAACCCTCAACTATTGTTTCCTCAAGCTACCCCAGCACTGTACATCTAAAGAGAATAGCAAACAATCCAGTGAAATTATTTATGCAGCTTCCCAAATGCAAATATTTAAGCTTTTATTTGCTTTTAACTCATCATGCCATTTCACATTTTGGTCTACTTTTTATCATTCCCTACACCTGTAGACTAAACTCACTCCTACAGACTAAGCTCAAGCCACAATAAACTACTAGACTTTCTCTAACATATTCTGTTATTTCAGAGTCTTGCTTCTATATACACTGTCCTGACTCTACACTATCTTTTCCCATTCTCTGCTCTGTAACTGTGTAACTCCAATGAAACATCATCTCTCCTGTGGAATTTCCCAGTTCCCACAAACACCTTTGCTCCCGATGCACTTGTGTACAGTTCCATAATAGGACTGATTAACACTGTACTGGAATTATTTGTTTCTATGTCTTGATATTTTCAGAATCTACAGATACTTTGAGGCACACAGAGCACAATTAAGAGTGTTTTAAAAGACCTTCTGGAATTGCCATATTATTCTAGTTACCGCCATTCAAGTATACTATATGAAGAAAAAACACATGCATCACAGTTAAGAGCTCAGATTCTGAAGCCAGGCTATTTATGCATGAATTCTAGATCTATCCCTTATTAACTGTGTGGCACTGGACAAATTAACCTCTCTTTGTTTTGGCTTCCTTCTTTGTAAAAGGAAGATAATAGCATTTGCCTTCTGAGAGAATTAATATGGGCAAAGTGCTCAGAATCATGACTGGCACAAATTAAGTATTACATACCATTGGCTATCTTAATTAACATACCGTCTACATAGACCTCTATTTGGCTTGAGTTTCCTTCATTTATCTCTATCCAAATCTCACGAAGGTTTCAAGTTTGACTTCTGCTCAATCCTTTGATTATTCCAACCTTTAAATAATCACTCCCTAATTTAATTATCTATAGTAGTCTCTGTATCATTCTACATTTCTACATTCTACATATCTGTATCATTCTAATTAAAACTGCCTCACATAATTTTTCATAAATCTGCCAGCCCAATTTCTGTAAACTCTATAAATGTCCTAGGAATACCTTATATGTCTTTGTGAATTCCTGTAGCCAGCAGTAAGTCCTTAGTATTTGTTGTGTGAAAAGAGTAGAAACTTCAACTCTGATCATACAACCTTTGCAATCAAAGAAATGGAGAAGACTGTGAGAACATTCCACACTTATCCAGGAGCCAGACTGCAAATGTATTAGAACTAGGGAGTCCTGATATGTTAAAATGAAAAACTCTAGCTTCTATAGGGGGAAAAAAAAAAAAACCCTCTCTGAGGATCAGTTTCAAGTCCGCAAGTTCCCAAACTGTACTGGTGGATCCTTTACAAGAATTTCGTCAGCATGACAAAATGACCAACTGAGATTACAGGATTTGGATTACACAGATCTAGGTATCACAGGGATGCGGTCCCTCAGTTTCCTTCTCTATAAAGAATATTGCAACTTTTTACTTCATAGGTGTATGTAATAATCAACCCTTACCTAACATTAACTGAAGTGCAAATTCCCTTGGAAAAAATTATTAAATAAACTGAAAACACTGCATCTCATAAATGAAAACGTGAAAGAACACTGCATGTTTTTCATTACATAAGAAAATATATTAACTTAGCTGGCAGTATTTATAATATTCAAAATTACCTATGAGAAACTTAAACATGTATAGCATTGCCAATTAGAGAGACTTGAGGGAAAAATTCCACTATAAAACTTATTCTTTTTCTCACTTTCTCCATCCTATAATTTTCTTCTTCCACTTGTGATTAAAAACAAGTGTTCAAAACAACCCCTCAAAAGAAACAGCTGGAAAACATGATTCAACTTAGTATCAAGTTGGTTCCATAAACGTATAATTCCATTTACAGCTAAAATACTTCCAAGTGAAAATTATCAGTAATCTAAGAAATTAAGATAATGGCGAACACAGCTCAGATAATGATCTGAGCCAGGAATTTCAAATTAAGAGTTGTTCCAACTTGAAGCTGGCAGTCACACAGTCTAAAGGGTTTGTTTACAGCAGTGACTTAACCAAAGACTCCAATCTTTTAGAAGTCACCCTGGCATTCTAATCACTAATTATTTCCTAGCAGCGTTAACTGATGAAAATGCCAATACTACACAAATTAAACCAAAATGGGTGTTCTTCTGAAGGGAAAAATTCCTAAAAAACCAAAATGGCAAGTCTTAATTCTAACCTGTGATATTTTTTTTCAGTTGGAGTTATGAATAAAATGCTGTTCATCTACTGAAAAACAGAAGAACCTTGCCACTTGGAATAACCTTTAAGCTTGGGGGAGGGGTGAGCTTTTAAAGATGGATTTGGTGCTTCTCAAATACAGCGTTACGTGGGATACATGTTAAGAGATACATGTAAAGGCATATGTAAGAGATAAAAATAGAAAAAAACTCATTTAGTTTAAAATATTTTAATTAAAATGAACTTTCAACCATCTTGAAACACTAACTTCACGATGAAAAGATGGCTTTAGTGAAGAGATACTGATTTCCAGGTAGAAAAAAATGAATCAAGTGCGGGGCTAGTGCAAATTAAGGGGAGATAGAAAAGGGCAAAAAGTGGGGATTTGGGGGCGTGGGCCAAAGAAGGGTGTGTGGGTGTGTGCGCGCGCTGAAGTAAGGTCTGCGCTTATGGTTGAGAAATATAGGTGACAAACTTGTAGAAATCAAATTCAGAGGTGTGTGAACACGGAAAGGAAGGAGGAATGTGGGGGATTTCCAGGCTGGACTAACAAGTTTGGGACGCGCACATTATTGGGGTGCCCCTCTTCCGGGGAAAGGTGGCCCCCTCGAGTGCCTGGTCTCCAGGCCCCAACACCCCCGACCCGGCCCTACCCTCCCGCTACGCGGCCCTTCACTCGGCCACGGGATCTCCTCACCTCAGGCCGCGGCGCCTCGCTCATCCGCGTCTGTAGAGCGACGACTCCCTCCGCCCCAGGCCTGGCCGGGCCAGTCGGCCGCCCAGTCGCGGTCCCCGGCTCAGCTGCGCCCGGGCGTTCCCCGCGCGAATCCGCGGGCCACTCCAGTCCTCGCTTCAGCTCCGGCTGGCTCCCGGTTCTTTCCCGCAGACGCGGCACGCGGCCCTACTCCCCCGGCGGGGCGTTGCGCCCCCGACCCCGCCCCGCAGCGCCCTCGCCGCGCCCCGCCCCCGGGTTTAGGGACTGTATGCTCATTGGCTCCAGCGAGACCCGGCGCGCTAGGATATTGGCCAGGCGGTAACCCGACGGCGAAGGGGCGGGACTCCAGTCTGCTGCAATTCCCGTAACGCTGCTCCTGGCGTCCGGGATTCCGGCGGTTGCGCCCGCGTCGCCTTTCCTAGACCGGATCGAAGGGTTCCCCCCACCTCTTCTCCGCGGGCGGAAGGAGCGGAATGTTCCATTTTTCCAGGGAATAACGGGGTCGTGAACTGGAGCCCGGGTACTTTGTACGCTTGCCGCTCTCCCTTCTCGCTGCGGTCCCGCGGCCTTGGTTCGCGGCCTTCCCCGAGGGACTCAGAGCCGCGAGGGACCGCCGGGCTCCCTCGGGGACAGGGGAGGCGTGGGAGTTTCTCGGGAGAAGTGAAGGACTCGATGGTCGTGACTTCACACGAGATGCCTGCAGATCGTGGTGGCGGCGGTCTCGGTCTAAGGCATGCATAAATGAACCTTGCCAGGATATGTATTTTTTTTTTTAAGATTTTATTTATTTATCTGACAGATCACAAGCAGGCAGAGAGGCAGGCAGAGAGAGAGGAGGAAGCAGGCTCCCCTAGAGAGCAGAGAGCCCGATGCGGGGCTCGATCCCAGGACTCCGAGATCACGACCTGAGCCGAAGGCAGCGGCTTAACCCACTGAGCCACCCAGGCGCCCCAGGATATGTATTTTTTAAGTTACTAAATGAGTTTGTTTGCGATTGATCAGTGAACCCAGAGGTGGTGTGACATGCCAAGAAACTAGTTCTTTGCGGTTTGTACCTCCCAATCTGTGATAAAAATACCTAGCAAAAACTAATTTCATTACATACCTCCCTTGCCTGAGAAATGGACTTTCAGGCTCGCTGTGGTTTTTTTTTTCCCCCAAAGCAAGATGAGAAACATTTGGGGGTGGGTGTGTGTGTGTGTGTGTGTGTGTGTGTGTGTGTGTTAGTTAAACACCCGAGGCCAGGGCCTTCTGTGGAAGAATGGCAGGCTGTAGGAGGGCAATAATGGCTTAATGGACTTGAACAAATTATACCCATAAATTAAACAATTACAAAATTTTTCATTATATTGAGGATTCAGAAAGAGGAAAACACAACAAATTATGATCTCTTAGTTGTTGATGAAGTACTTTGGAAAAGAAACAGAAAAGCGGGTCTAGTGATAAAGGAGTCCTAAGCAAACCTGGGGATGTGCTGTAAGACAGACAAAGCTACACTGTATTCAGCTCTTGGGGCTCCCTGTCATGCTACAGCTAACCTACAGTGGGACTGGATTGTATTCTAGGTCGGCCATTTACAGGGATGTTTAAAACAAACGTATAAAATTTAAATTGTTTATTTAGATCTAGCAAACATTTATTTAGAGGAATGTATGGTGGTTAAGTGTACTTAACTTTCTGGTTGCAAATTCCCTGAGTTTGCATCCTAGTGCTGCCACTTCCTATGTCTGTAATGGTAGGCAAGTCATCTCGGTTTCTTTATCTGCAAAATGAGAATAATGGTTCACCCTAATGGGATTGCTGCAAAGGTTAAATGAGTTAAAATACATGAGACTCTCAGTATATAGTAGGTGCTCAATAAATATCAGCTGTTCGTGGATGACTGTTATGTCAGTGCTTCCCAAACCTTTTGCATCAAAGCATATAATGAAAATGATGATATTTCACCAGTACAGGGAATAAACATGGAGGGAATCAATATCTCACAGCACACTAGTCTGCCTTGTGCGCTGGTCAAGAGAGCAAACGACTGAGTCAGTCCTTCTGTGGGTATCTATGTATTGGCCTAACCCAGCCCTAACTTCTTTTTTTTTTTTTTTTAAGATTTTATTTATTTATTTGACAGACAGAGATCACAAGTAGGCAGAGAGGCAGGCAGAGAGAGGGGGGGGAAGCAGGCTCCCTGCTGAGCAGAGAGCCCGATGTGGGGCTCGATCCCAGGACCCTGGGACCATGACCCGAGCCAAAGGCAGAGGCTTTAACCACTGAGCCACCCAGGCGCCCCCCAGCCCTAACTTCTAAGAAACTCACGTTTTGTGGGGATGACTAAAGTCCTGGGCTAAAAGGATGAATCAATATTGGAGAAAGATTTTTCAAAACAGAAAAAGCCCTTCCCCCCACTTGGCTGGAATTATATGAGTTTGCAGGCCACCTCTTTACGGTATTGGCCCTCAAATGACCACTTTTCAGTTAAGGATTTGTCATGAGAAAACTGTCAAGATGCAACAGTAAGTGGGAAAAATGACATATCAATCAAGAACTTTCCATGTATGCCTTAGGATCATTTTGGATTTCACATATATCAAAAGCAGAGAGTGGGGAATTGTACAGTGAGAGAGCAATATGAGGACAGTGAGGTTACTCAGAGCAGGTGAACAGAGCCAGGAAAAAAATGCTACATAACAAAGGTAATCTGTGCTGAAGAACAATTTTGCCTGCTCACTATTTGCATACAGTTGGCAGTGACCAAGACAGCCATTTACTTCCTTGCCTGTGCCCTACTGTGTTTCTGAAACTCTGTGTCAGCCTTGGAAGGATCTGCATGTCCTGCCCCAGCCTAATGATTTCAGCATCCATGATAATGACTCAGAACCCTGACCTCACCATTTCTCATCTTTCTCTTTTCCAATCATCTTCATCTCTGTCAGAAGCCCACAGATGTAGTCACTCCTTGAATCCAGTCCTCAAATGAAATTATTCCACCTGCAACATTTTCAATTGTTAAGATTCTCTACCCACAACTACCTACTCTTGTATCTCTTTTACTCGCTCTCTCCCACTGAGTCTATGGTTTGTCCTCGGTGTGACCTCCAGTCTTTGTTCTGAGAGTTTATCAGTTATGTCCTACCTTTGCTTATCTCCCTAAATTGTGGGAACCCTTTTATCGACTTTTTAAACTGCACTGTCACTAGTATTTTCAATTCCCTTGACTTTCAGTCATGTTTACCTTATCAATGCTATTTCCTAACTATTTTCCTTGTCCTTGAACTATCGGCCCCACCCCAAAATCTATTCTAGATGTTCTGTTTCATTATTCAGTGGAAAAACCCAGTACCATCATTTGTGAGCAATCTTCACTTTTCTCCAACTTAGGAGGCAAGTGTGTAACTTTTTCTTCTTTTCCCACTGCCTTACTGTTTTAAAAGTTTTCTGCCTCTGCATTCTTGGTCCCACTCTTTACCAATTTCAGTCTCCTAGTTTTATATTTATCATTATTAGCATAAAATACCTTAGAAAATTTTTAAAATTAAATATTTAATCAATGTTGAGTTGGGGACAGTGTTTTGTATGTGTTAAAATCTTTATAACCTAATAGCATCTAATTCAAGCAGAATGAAAAGTAATTCAAAATAAATTTCAAAATGAAGCAGTTTCGGCCACACTGTAATCTACTTAATAAGTTTGGGATGAAATATGAACTTAAATCAAGTTGTAACTAAATTTCCAAGCTCAAAAACACGGCAAACTCACTTCACAGCAACGATACTAAACAATAATGTGACCCCATTTCAAAAATTTCACACAATCACTGTGCATACTGTAAGAACACAACTTGGAGGTTTTTCACAAACCAAACAAAGCCATATAATGAACATCTAGATGAAGAAAAAGAACATGACCAACACCTCCCAAAGACCCCTCCTGCTTCCTTCTAGTTATTGCAAAGCCGCTGGTGACCAATATTCTGATTTCTAACACAATAGTTTTATGGCTATTATTTAAAATTGAGAATTTAAGCAGAAACTTCTCAATGTTATAAGTATTTGCTTATTTTATTTCATTGTAGTGGACAACTATAGTAGAGCAAGAGAGTTAGAAGTGAAATAAATACTACTCTGTATAAGGGTTAAACATAGATGCAAACTGAAGCAGAGGGCTTTTAGCTTCTTGTTACACTAGACTTCTGGGAAACCCTGTCAGATAGCCCTGGGCTTTCAGGGAGCAGGAAAGGCCGGTGCAGAAGTGTGAGCAGCAGTGAGATGCAATAGTTTTCCCAGACACGTACACAGGATAAGGAAGTCAGGTACTGGGACTATAACTTTGCAATAGCCCAGGCGAACTTCAGAGTGTCATCCTGAGGATTTTTATCATACTTTGCTTTTGTTAACTCTCACACACTTTTAGAGAAGCAAAGGTTCTTCCTTTGTTGACCCTCATATGCAAGAATACTTTTCAGTTACAAAATAGGTTCCTTGGCTCCAAGTCTGATACTTATACTAAAACCAGATAAACCAGATAAGAAAGTACCAACATGAACTTTTTTTTTTTTTAAAGATTTTATTTATTTATTTGACAGACAGAGATCACAAGTAGGCAGAGCAGTAGGCAGAGAGAGAGGAGGAAGCAGGCTCTCCACCGAGCAGAGAGCCTGATGCGGGGCTTGATCCCAGGACTCTGGGATCATGACCTGAGCCGAAGGCAAAGGCTTTAACCCACTGAGCCACCCAGGTGCCCCGCAACATGAACTTTTTAAAAAATATTTTATTTTATGGACTTGTATGGCCAAGAATTCCCAGGCTTTTGCCTAGAATTTGGATAGAAATTTGGTACTAATTGTATTAAATACTGGGTTAGGCAAATGTGTGTCTTCAAGAGGAGTTGGCAGTACCCACTGAAAAGGCAAAAATTAAATAAATATACTTCTTAAGACAGCTGGAATTTCTTGAAAATTGTCCTGTTTTTCCTTTAGAATTTTAAGGTTTGATCATTTTCCAGGATCAACAAATAATAAACGGAATTTAGTGTCAGAGTCAAATGAAAGTGGGAACAAAGCTAATCTAGCTCATGTTTTAAATTATGAGAATCCTTAGTTTGCTTTAAGTGGGCATGACAGACAGACTCTTAGTATGAATTCTATGACCTCTGGCTTCTCAGTATTCTTTGTGTGATTTCTTCTCCATGAAAGAAGGGATGCACAGGACCATGTTATGTAAGATGACAGTGCCCATCTTACTAGTGTCTCCCTTTTGTAGCTTTGACAAATTGCCATGTGCTGGCCTCTATGTTGTATGAAATTATAATACTTCTCTGGGGAAGAGACTCTTTCTTCCTTGCTGGCTTTGATGATGCAGACTGCCATACTGTGAGCTGTCAGATACGTAGCAAGAAATGAAGGATGGCCTCTGGCCAACAGCTAGTACGAAACTGAAGTCTTCACAACTCAAGGAAGTGAATTTGGCCAACAAAAGCAGATCCTGCCACATCAAGCCTCGGATAAGATAGCATCCTCCGGGGGCGCCTGGGTGGCTCAGTGGGTTAAGGCCTCTGCCTTCAGCTCAGGTCATGATCCCGGGGTTCTGGGATCGAGCCCTGCATCGGGCTCTCTGCTCGGCGGGGAGCCTGCTTCCTCCTCTCTCTCTGCCTGTCTCTCTGCCTGCTTGTGATCTCTGTCAAATGAATAAATAAAAAATCTAAAAAAATTAAAATTAAAATTAAAAAATAAAAAATAAATTAAAAAAAAAAAGATAGCATCCTCAGCCAACGAACTGGAGCCTTGTTAGACCCAAAGCAGAGAACCCAGTCAAGCTGTGCTCAGACCCTTGTCCCACAGAAACTGAAGATAATGTGTGTTGTTTTAAGATGCTAGGTTTGTAGTATCTGTTGTGCCGCAAAAGAAAACTAACACAGGAGGCAAAAGCTGAAAGCTATTTACATATGTGTTCATACTGAATGCTATCTTTATACATTCAAATCCAGCATTTCTTAAGTCAATAAGAAGATCTGGATCTGGAGAAGGGGATTATGTCAAATAGGAGCTTGCTCTGGTGTTCCAAGACCCAGGAATTGAGAGGACCCCAACTGGTCCAATTTATTCCATAAACAATTACTGAACATCTACTATGTGCCAGGCACTTAGATATGGATCTGAGTAAGAAACATGTGTTGGTCTCAGAGTCTAATGAGAGAAAGAGGTGAATAAGCCAGCAATTACAGCCATATCCTAGTGCCACAAGAAAGGTGTTAAGAGAACATCTGGAAGTGCTAGCACTAGATTACTGAAGGAACTGGGGATTCTAAGAACTCTTGTAATTCTCTCTACCCCAGTCTCACATTCTCTCACTCTGTGGTGGGTTAAAAAAAGGCCAGAAATTCTTTGATACTTCTCTGTGGATGGGGTGAAGTCTATTTCCCTGCCTAGTGGATTTAGCTAAGCTTGAGTATGGCACAGATCAACACAGTACAGAAAAAGTGACTCTATGCCAGTTCAGGGGCTGACCTTTAAGAGAAGCTTCCACCCTGATCTCTGGAAGTCCTGAGCCACCATGAAGAAGCCCAACTTCCTTGTGAGACCATATAGCGAGGGCTGAGATGACATGGCGAGGGACAGGGGCCCAGCTGCCCGGTTACCAGGCATGAATATAAAGCCATCTTGTAACATCCATACCAGATCGACTGCCAGAGGAATACTACTGTGGTGCCAATCAGTGTCACACAGAGCAGAAGGATTGCCCAGCTGAGCCCTGCCCAAATTCCTGATCTCCAAAACTGTAATACGTAATGTTATTTTAAATCATTAAGTTTTGTCAGGGAGGAATAAACAACCAGAATGAAACCCTCAAACCCATCATGCACAATGCTGAAAATCTGATCATCTCTTTCAATGCCTTTCTATCACCTAAGCCACTTTTGTGTGTCATAAAAGTCCTCCATTACCTGCCCTCTACTTACTTCTCCAAACTTATCTTTATCATAACCTCCAACTCCAGGCTGTCATATTACCAATTTGCTAATGGTTCCTGGGCCAGTTTCCAATATACTGTTTCCTGCTTCTATGCCAAGAAAAGACAGCTTTACTCTGTTCCCTTGCCCTATCATTGCCTTCTTTACTTTCATTGCCCAACTTGATTACCATCTTTCAATATTCATTTTCGGAATTATCTCCACCCCCAGAAATACATCTGACTTCTCCCTGCTCTGGGCCATGAGAAACTCACAGCAACAGAATGCAAATGATTCCAGATGATCTCCTCTACTTTCTTTTCTCCAGAGTGAGCTAACTTCTGGGGCAGTAGGAAAGGGCTTCTGTCCTCAGTCTTGACAAGGCCTGACATCTGCTGAAATGACCAACAATGACACCCACTCTGGTTTCTGGGTGTCACGGCCACCACAGTAGATTCCGTCTTTGACCCACCTGGACTCATGGTGTGCATAGTCCAAGCCACTTCCTACTTTTGTGACTCAGTGTTATAAGACCCCTTGCACCCTTTGTCAGCTAAATCCTGTGCCCTTCCTGAGGGTCCAGGGGCAATTCAGCTCTTCACCTGTGCCTCTCTGGGGCTGCTGGAGATTCAGAGGGGCTGCCTTAAGCTTTCCCTACTCAATGGCACTCTATGTGGCCATCTTTAACTTACTACAGTCAAAACACTGTGTGCTAGGAAACACTGCTAGGCTGTTGCCTCCCAGGATTTCATAGGGTAACAGATCCCCAACATCATCATGAGGCTCCATCATTTTCCCCCACCTGAGAACTAACCTCAAGGTAAAGGACATGGTAGAGGGTCCTTTTTTTCTTCACTATCTCTACTTCCCTTGCTTACACTCATTTAGCTACTTATGTCTCCCCAACTAGGGAAGTCTTTATCTGGCCTGCAGGGGGATATGGATGGGAGGCTGGTGTTACCAGAAGGGGCAATGAACACTGGTGAGCAAACGCTCTTCCCAAATCCTTCTTATACCTGACCAAGCCTTTGGAATTTGAAAGCCAAGAGTTTGACACCTTTATTCCCTACAAATGCTGTGATCATTTTTCTAAAGCAATGGGGGAAAGTTAGTAAATGGGGAGTACAAAGAGAAAAAACATAATCTGGAATGAACTTTACTAAAATAGTTGAATACCAGAAGGAAGTTTTTAGCTCTCCCAAATCTATGCTGTCTCTTCTCACATCTGCCATTACAGTCATAGGTAAGAAACCCTAAATTAGAATACAGAGTATCTGCTGTCCTTAATGTGATTTTTGCTGTGTAGAAAATGAGAAGAGGGGAGAGATCAACCCAATGAAAACTTGTTTTCAAGTACCCGGGCCAGAGCTTAAAACTAAGCATTTCCCCAAGGGTTCAGTGACTTGGGAACTGAGCCTCAGAGGTCATGTAGAAAATTTCCAGGGACATTCAAGGCAGCCCACACTCTTGATTGTGGTAAATAAAGGGAAAAAAATTTAAAAGCTGCCTGGCACTGAACTGTCCAGCTCTGGTTCTGCCTGCAGAGCTGTGTGACAGAGGGTCTGCAGACCAAATCTAGCATGCATCCTTTTAATTAAATAGTTTTATTAGAATTCAGCCATGCCGTTTTCTGCATGTATGAAGGCCAAACAAGAAATGAAAGAATGGACAATTCCTCTCATGTGTCTACGTGTAATGGCAGGAGGTGGGAGAAGGGAAACCCAGTATATATTTAAACCTCTAGGGTCTCTGGCTCCCAGTGGACTGAATGATCCAACCTTATATACAGAAAATGATTCCAAATCATTTGACTGTGATTTTGATTTTAAGAAGAAGAGAAAGTGATTTCTTTTTCCAGATAGGAATAATTTACGCTGTTTGCTCTAACTGATCAGAGACAAACTTTCAGTGCTTAAAGAACTACTCATAATACTGCCCTTCCTTGAGGGCCAGCTGTGTGACAGGAACTCACTATCATAGGCACTTAATATCCCAGTTAATCTTTGCAATAAACCAGTGTGGAAGGTGCTGTCATTCCCATTTTATATATGGGGAAGCAAAAGCTTTGAGAATTTCAACAGCTGCCCTAGGCCACACAGCTAGAAATTCATTTCCAGGGACTGGTACCTTCGTCTTTACTGCTTTCAAAATCATGCTCTTTCACTACGCCACACTGTCACCTCACCACCTGTTTCACAAATACCTCCTAATGACGTTTGATATTTTGAGCTTGTCAAAAACGTAATGGAATAGAGAGCGTTGGAAGAAAAATCTTTTCTATCCACCATGCTCGGCCATTGGGGATTACTGTGTGTGAAAATCAGAGTGATAACAAACACTTAGTGTTCACCCTGTGCTAGACAATTTGCTAAGTGTTTTATAGCTTAATTAGCAATTCTCACAACAATTCTGTGCAACTGAATTGCACAGCTGAAATATCAGCCCCCTTTTAAAGAGGGGAAAACTGAGTCCCAGAGTGGGTAAAGCTACTATCCCAAGGTCCCGTTGTTGCTACTAAAGACTCTGAGATTTGAATCCTGAGACTGTGCTCTTAAAACACTATGGGAACAGCTATTCATAAAAACAGAGTGAAAAGTTACTTTTATAATTTAAATTACTGTCAGTATCAAAAAAAAAATAAAATAAAACAGTATCAATTAGGGCTTCTTATACTGTAAGTGACAAAATAACCCAATACCACTTCTGAGAACTCCAGAGACTCCAGGCTAGCTTTGATCCATGGGCTCAAATGATGGCACCAAAAACCTGGCTTCTCTCCATCTCCTTCCTCAGACTGGACAGTATAGCTGGAGCCTTGGGCTCTACACAGGGGTCACCAGCGTTATTACCATGCTTTCACTCTACGGTGACAGAAGGACTGCTACAGTTTGAAACTCAGCATCACTTACCATTTTAATAAGAGAAGAGTGAAGTCTGCCTTTCCCCCAAATTCTAGCAAACATCTCCTCATGTCTCATTGACTCGAATTCAGCTCCATGTCCATGTGCAAACCATGGTGGGGGGAATGAGATAAGATGATTAGTTTTAGTCCATTGGGTCCCACCTCTGCAGCTTACCCAAGACACTTGTCTGAGAAAGAAAGGAGGCTGGTTCACTGAAGCAAATATAGGGGATTATTTCCTGGAGGGAGAATGTATCCTGGGCAGGATACAGCAGTACTCCACAATACTACCAGTCCAGAAGTGTTAACATTTTGGTGTGTTCTCTTCAAATCTTATTTTCTAAGAATATTGTTTACTTCTATATCCCTTTTGTGTTGTTTCTTCATTTACCATTATGGCCTAAGCAATTTCCCACATTGTTAAAAGCTTCTTTTACTGACTATACTCATAATGCTTTTATTAGCTCAATGAAATCTTCCAACAGATTCCGCAGATATAGATTATGGCAGCAGACATAGCTGGAGGGTGTGGTAACTTCACATTAGCCTGGGTCTGGTCTTGGAAAGAGTCAGATACCAGACTGCGACCCAGTACTCTTGCTTTTCCTACAGCTATGCCTCAAGCCCCTCTTTGCTTGGCTTTTGGGGTTTGGCTTGTGAGGAAGAGGAAGAGGGGACAGAAGGCTCAGACTTGCCAGAAGTATCTGGCCCACTTGGCCCTCTCTCCACATTCTCCAACAGAAAAACTTCAGACACCAACACATGTTCCCTCATGACTTAAGAAGCTTGCTACCTTGAGTTAAAAGACCAAACAACGGAAAAATTAATTAGAAGTATGGCAGACCGCGGGTGGAAAAAGCTGCCCTTGTACAGCTTTGAAAACCCTCAGCAGGCCCTGGAATCATCTCTAAAAATGTACAGTGTTGCCTCTATGCAAAGTGTTTTTCATTTTGATTGGAATTTTCACTTGTAAGGGGGCCAATTTATTTAGCATTTGGCCAAAATATTTTAGATCCTGAATTTGTAGATCTAAACTCATTTGTGCTTCTTCTAAGTAGAACAGTCAGGTTGAACTTGTGGGTCAACAGTCGACATTGTGCCAAACAAAATATTTTCTTCTTTGAGGCAAGTAATGAGTTCCAATATTCTTGAGCCTTTCTTACATAAGGAAATGGATCACATCATTAAAGCCTTAAAGGAAAATCCATGATAGCATTCGTAAAGCTAACATTCCAAAAGAAAAGTCTATAACACCAATAGAGAGAATTCTTAATTACTTAATTACTTAATTTTGTGCCTTCCGATGACTTCACGTTTTGTGTCAGTCTCTAAGTGAGGCTCCCAGTCATCACATTATGTGCAAGGGTGCACGGCACTGATCATGGGATGGGTGGCTGCTGGTTCTGGTTTCTATTCTGCCAGGCGTTGGTGGAAGCAACCAGTTAGGCAACTAGAGGCAGTCATGACACCTTGTACACACTGGACAATCAGTAACGATTTGTTGTTTAAAACGATGGGTTGGAGAGGAATCCAGGATGAGGAGATAGAAGACCACATGGTTCTGCCACTTATTCCTTCTATAACTTTAGGTGGGTTATTTGTCTTATCTAAACCGCCACCTCCTTATCTGTAATATATTTATTTCAATTTATTTCAGCAAGTTATTATGAAATCTAAGTAAGATATATATGCAAAGTTGCTTTATGTGGAAAATAATATAAATGAGAAGATATGTTATTATTGCTATATGATTATTACTATTATTAAATTCAGTCACGGAATGGCCTACATACTGATTAATAAACTATGATAGATAAGCAGGAGTCTACAGTTTAGGGTCTCAAAATAACAATGAAAACATAAATGTCAGATCTTTACGCGCACACACACAAACACAGAGATACAGACACACACACAGACATACACACAGCAATTTTTTTAGTGTGCCCTTTGTAAAGATGAGATTTTTTTCATCTTTCTAGTTCTTGCCACCTATTTGGCAAGTAGTCAAGGCAGGGCTCTCTTTAGATTTCAGAATCACAGCTTAAAAGAACTGGTAGAGACTGCAGTAAATTTACTGTAGAGGGTTGGGGTGGCTGGGTGATGGACATTAGGGAGGGTGTGTGCTATGGGGAGTGCTGTGAATTGTGTAAGACTGGTGAGTCACAGACCTGTACCCATGAAACGAATAATACATTATATGTTAATAAAAAATACAAAATACAAAATACAAAAAAAAAGAAAAAGAAAATTTACTGTATATCCAAACTTCTTTGCAGTTGAGAAAATTAGAACTTGCTGATTAGTTCCAATTAGTCCTTGGTTCGAACAGTCAATGACAGAAGTGGGATGACAAGAGCTGATCACATCAAGTAAATGTGAGACAGAAATGAATGCCTTGGAACAGCCTAGATCTGATGTTAAATCCTGAAGTGATCTTGTCACATTAAGATGCAGAATCTTCTGTCTGCAAGTAAGTGAGGTTCTTGAGTAACTGGCTGAGCCTGATGCATCAGGCCAGAGAGGGATTATTGCTCAGGCTGAGTATAACCAATGGATTTTTGTCATTTTTCTGATATCATTCAATTGTATTATCTGTAAGGATATGGTTTAGAAACCACTGCCATGGTATAATTCTTGTTAACTGCTCACACTAAGAAGTCATCCTTACCATTTATCAATCAGCCATTATGTGCCAGGTATTCTACTTAAACTGATTAACTTAATCCTCCCACCAATCTGGAAGGTTGGTACTATTCTCCTGTTTTACAGATGAAGTCAAACCTCAGGAGTGCCAGGGTGGCTCAGTTGGTTAAGCATCTGCCTTTGGCTCAGGTCATGATCCCAGAGTCCTGGGACTGAGCCCCACATCCAGTTCCCTGCTCAGTTGGGAATCTACTTCTCCCTCTCCCCCTTTGGGCTCTCACTCTCATTTGCTCTCTTTCTCTCTCTCAAGTAAATAAACAGAGTCCTTAAAAAAAAGAAAGAAAGAAATCAAAGCTCAGAAAAGGTAGGGAAGTTACTTAAGGCCACAGAACTGGTAAATTTCAGAAGCAGGATTCTAAGTCAGGTCTGTAATATCCTGAAGTCCAGGCTCTTTATGCCACTTACAGCAGTGGGTATGGATGGCTTAGAGACTAAGACTGGTTCTTCCATTGGTGGCCACATTTTTAGTTCCTAGCCAGTCTGAGAACAAGACTGCTGCACAAGAATCAGCTGTCCCAAACCAGAGTTGCTTGCTTAACGTGATTCACACACCAAGATTCTGTTTCAAACAAGTGCTCTATTAGAATCCTTCCCTGTTGCAGTGAATTCACACTGTTTTGACCCTAGATCTCTAAACCTTTCCATCTGATTTTGTCCTCTTGCAATTTTCATATACACTTCAGGTTCCTTCCTTAAATATGAAGGGAAAGAAAAGAATCATGACAGTCAAATATAGGGACTTGGATTTGAATTAACATAAGAAATTCATGAATTTATGAATTTATTTAAGAATTATGAATTCTTACATAAGAAATAGAGATCTGGGCAAACACTCAAGCGAAATAGGATTTGGTTCCTCCTTCAGGTTAAGGCGTGACAGTAAATATTTTCTGCATAATTAACTAACTGAAAGCAGACCTGTCCACTTTTTTTCTTGGGAACCAGATACATATTCAAACATTATGCAAAGGATCCTGGAGAGAGACATGAGAAGCTTTTCGCTATTTGACAATCTGGCTAAAATAATGTTACCTGCAGAACATACGAATTATGCTTTTCTTTGGAAAACCTGACTGCATGTGCAGGGCATATGGGCCACACAAGGGGTGGGCTGATGACTAAACTGGAGTCAGAACATCTCTGAGTCCGGGCTCTGTAACTTCCTGACTGCGCCGCCTTTGGCAAGTCATGCAATCACTCTGATTCCTCAGGGGTAAAATGGGGCTAAGAAGGGAGATCCCTGGCTACAGCATGAGGACCGGCTGAGGGCCAAATGAGAGAAAAGATGGGAGAGAACTTTCTAAGCTGGGAAGTGCTGGGTAATGCAAGGAGTTAGTATCAACCCCAGCACTTCCTCCATTTGCCCTTGACTCTCTGTGCCAGTGCCTCTGGGGAAGGTGGGGTGAAAAGTGTTGTGCTGAGGATACTGGTCAGTTTTAGATTCAGATGCTAAACCACAGCCTCAGCGCTGCAGAAAGCCAGGGCAAAGCCTGCTCTCTCCAACTGCCCTTGAGATTCCAGTTTCCTCTCTCCACCTTTCACCCACTGCCCTGCCTCTGAACAGGGAAGTGTCAGGCCCTCCTCCCCCATGCCCACAGGGAGGAGGGAAGCTAGCACTGAGCCACAGAGAGCCTGGCTCACTAAGAACTACTATGGACTGAGCACTTTCTGTATACCAGGCAGGAGGCTAAATATTTTAGACACATAATCCTGTGTATTTCTCATGTCAGAAAATGTATGATTAGTACCCCCATTTTACAGATGAGGAAACTGAGAGACAGAGATGTCAAATAACTTGCCCAAGATTACATGTAGACATCAGGCTCTACAAAGAGTCAAATCTAGGTGCTCTGATTCTAAAACCCACCTCCTCACACGGTAAACTATGCTGCCTTCTTAGGAGCCAGAGTAATCTCTGGCTCACATCCGTCCTCACTCTTAGCTTCCTGCCACCAATGCAACGCGGGTGGTGGTATCCAGTTTCTGAAGAGAGCGAATCCCGAGAACAATGCTAAGGATGGTCCAGCAACTCCATTTTCTACTCACTGCATAGACCTGCCTCGGTGGCCTCAAGTCCTCTTCTGTGTGGGTAGCCAAGCATTCACCTGGTAACCTATCTCTTTTCGTTCCTGGGGTTTCTGACTCATGGATGTCATAAAGGTGTCTAACTCTAGCTTTAGGGCAAGGTAGGAGTCGAGTTGTAATCAAGGCAGGGTTTGATGTGGTGGTCACAATCAAGGAACACCTGTGACCTGGGGATGGCAGCTGCTAACAAAGGCAGAAACTGGTGCCAGTCCCTCATCTCCATGGACCAGAGGAATCACCATCTACACTGAGTATTTCCTGAGCATCCTGGAGTGTCACACCCAATGCCAGGGGCCATGTCCTTGCACATGATAAGGAGCTTTGACAGGAGACAAAGCAGTAAGAGGTAGTATATGATGAAAACAGATCAGTGTTTCGGAAAGCAAGTGAAATTGAATTCTGAAGAAGAAACAAGTTGGGGTAGAGCCTTTATGAGGGAGGCAGTGAACTGGACTTTGAAGGAGGGGTGGGGTCTGACATGAGAAAAGGGGTAGGGAGAGATGGGAGAAAAGAAAGAAAGGATGGCTTTGTGGGAGAAGATAATCTGCAAAGGCTAGTTCAAGACAAGTGGGAATGAGTGCTGGTGTGGAAGGATGCTTTCCCCTGCTTGAAACAGAAATGGCTTCAACCAGTGAATTCTTTCACATAGCCCAGAAGTTGGATAGACTTCTGGATAGCTTGATCCAGCAGCCAAACAGAGCCAGTGTCTTTTCAAGTGTCTCCTCTACAGTTCCCAGATCGTTTGTCTTCAACCCATAAGGCAATATATTCCCTTGTTCAACAAGAGATAGATTGATTTATCTTTTCCAGAAATCTCCAGCTGGCCTTTTTTTAATATTTCATTGGCTCAAACTCGCTTTAGACCTTTCTGTTTCTAAACCCTTATGAAGGAAATGAATATTATGACTGGCTTACACCAGTGGATCTCAGACTTTAACATTCCTTGGAATCAATGGGAGGAATCCTAAAAGCCACACACTGCTGCCCTGTCTACTTCAGAGTTTCTGATTCCAAAGGTCTGGGGTTACATTTGTAACAAATTGCCATGTGATGCTAGTGCTGCTGGTCTGGACTATACTTTGAGGACTACTATCTTAGAGTATCATTTGGGGTGGAATGGAGGTTGAGGTATCATCCTGTCATGTGTACTATGATATGGTTACCAAATATTCTGGTTTGCCCGCACATTTTCTTTTTACCCTTGTTAAGCTAGTGTAATTATGTCCCCTTTCACTTTCAAAAGTGCCTTGGTCATTTTCACATATAAATTACATGGTTACCTTACTACTGGAAGCCATGAGATCAAGTTCAAGTCAAAGATTCTTCTTTATAAGTCAACACAGGCTAATGAACTAGGACTCATCAATAAAATATGTGTACCAATTTGGAGATCTTTGTCCTGCATCCAAGGACCTAAAAGAAAGAGAGAGAGAGAGAAAAAAACCCATCACTATGAACCATGTTTTATGCTGTTGGATCCTGACTGATGTGTGTTGGAAGCATTGCTCTTAATTTGTATGGAAACTATTCTCTCCTCATCATAAATACAGCTTTTGATATCCTTTTTTGGATATTTTTTGAATGTTTTGCTAAACATTCTTAAGAGTATAACTCATTTTGCTAAATAGTAAGGTATTGACAGCAACTAACTCATTTGTCTTATGCTCACTGACACAATTTTTAGGAAAACACAAAACATATTTTATATTAAGGTAAAATATCGTATTTTAAAAACTTTGACCATAATGCAGCTCACAGTAAAACAGAGTTCTGAATTAATAAATAGTGTTGATTGCCAAGTATTTTTGGCTCATCCAGAACTGGAAGTTTTTATTAAAAATTTACTACATGTGGCAGTCATACTAAGAGGCCATGTAATTTCTGGAAGAAAAGCAGTGAAAGAATATTCTTATTTTTCTTTCTTAATCTAGTTTCTTTTTCTTGGCTTTTTCTGCCTAAAGGCTACCAATCACTAGGTATGAAATGATCTTACATATTAGACACCTCTAAGCTTATTCATGGAATCCACTAATGATCTCTTTGAGTTTCTCAAGAAACTGATAACTCTCAGTGTTTGGGATGCAGTTTAAGAATTTACTTAAATCACTTCCTCCCAACCCCACAAAAAATCATAAATCCACACCTAATCCAGATGAGGATCATAGACATATTGTTGCTCTCTGCAAAACCAAGAATTGTGAAACTTAATCCAAAATTGTTTGAATTTTGTTGTTTTAAGCCTTTTACTGAACTTTTCTTATTATGCCAAAATAACCACATATGGTTTCAATCCTTCGAGAGAAGGACAACTTGGGGTGAATCTAGTAGAATGGCAACATTTAAAAGTTTAAATAGAATTTTTGAATTGCAGATTCCCTAGCAGTCCATTCACTACAGGAATCTCCTCCCCAACATCACTGCAAGAATGGTTCTTTGAACTGAATTCTGACTTCCAGTGATAGGAAGGTCACAGCTTCAGAGGGTGGGCAACTGGCTTCAAGGTTGAACAGCTTGGGGCGCCTGGGTGGCTCAGTGGGTTAAAGCCTCTGCCATCAGCTCGGGTCGTGATCCCAGGGTTCTGGGATCGAGCCCCGCATTGGGCTCTCTGCTCGGCGGAGAGTCTGCTTCCTCTCTCTCTGCCTACTTGTGATCTCTGTCAAATAAATAAATAAAATCTTTAAAAAAAAAAAAAGGTTGAACAGCTTTAGTTAGAAAGTTTTCTTATGGTGAGTTACGACATGCCTCCCAAAATGTTTACTTTAGAGGACAACAGACTGTACTGTGGACTGAACTGTGTCTTCCCCAAATTTGTATGTTCAAGCCCTAACCCACAATGTAACTGAATTTGGACAAAGGGATTTTTGGAGGTAATTAAAATTAAATGAGGTTATTTGGGTGGGGTCCTAGTTTAGTAGGTCTGGTGTCTTTATCCTCTGCAAGTGCTGAGAAAAGGCCATGTGAGCACACAGTGAGCAGAGGGCCATCTGCAAGCCAGAGAGGGAATACTGCCCAGAAACTGAATAGGTTGGCACCTTGATGTTGGACTTCTGGCTTCCATAACTGTGATAAATAAATTTCTATTAAGTCATCTAGTCTATGGTATTTTGTTACAGAAGCCTGAGCTGGCTAAGACTACATGTACTTGCCTTTTCTATACCAGAGCTATCAACTATCATGCCCATTCTAACACAGTCTTTAAAATGAAAATTCACAGTGAGTTCCATTTTTCTTTAAGTGAGAACATTTCCAGATCACTGTCTAGACTGCCCATTTTGAGATCACTCCAGCTTGTGCCTGTCTCATCAAAATAATGTTGTCTAGAACAGAACATAGAATATTCTAAGTTCATTCTGACCAATGCAGAATACACTTAAACATTTTTTTCTGTGAGCTAGATTCCGTATGTCCTCATGGGCCATACGTAACACAATTTTGGTTTTGATTTTTCAGAAATACATTGTATGCCAGTTAAACTTAAGGCCACCTAAAATTTGCATTTTGTTAAGATGAGCTTCTTTCTGGGCCCTGTAATTCAGAAGGCTCTTATTATCAAATATGAGAACATATGGGAAAATGTAGAAGATGAAAGAAAATTGATATTTCACTATACAAATGTGAGCTGTAAGGACTGTGTGGTTTATATAATATAAAATCAGTTATATACTATGTTGGCAGGCATTAAATGCTATAAAAAAAAAAAAACAAGAAAAAGTAGAGCAGGGTAGGGGGTGTTGGGACTACCTTCTTCCCGTCACAACATAGCAGGAATCACTGGGTCTCACCAACATAGTTATCGCTTTTTCAGTTTCTGCGGTCTAACTCTAGGTGTATGACCGCGACCATTTTAGTCCAGGCATGAGTAAACTGATTAACTTGGAAATTTATTATGTATTTTACATATTTAATATCTCTAATGTAGAGTTGTTGTAGACTGTGGTAATTAATTCAGCTGAGGAAGTATTCATTGAGTTACTCATTTAGAAAAACAGTTGTGATTTTATTAGTGGTACATCTGATTTTGAAAATGCCTTCATTTAATCAATTGATTAATCACCCATCATTTAGACAACAAATATTTATGGAGTGCTTGTTATGCAGAAATCTGAATCATATGTACATGTATTGCAAGTACAGTTACAGAATTATGAACTCTAGAATTCCTGGGTGTTTACAAAGGTAGAATTAGACATCTAGAAACATCATGAAGTTAAAAATGGCAGTATTTCTAATCCAAAGAATATGGCTGTGGTATGAGCATTTTTCTTTTTTTGCTTTATGATTATGTAAGAACATGTAGATTGATCTTACAATATCTCTCTAGTAGATAAATTAGCATGTTTCCTAACCATATACGTGGGGGAATTCTGGGAAGACAGATGGCTTACCCTTAGTCACTTAGGGAGTGTTAATACCAGAATGGAAAACTTGGGTTTTAGCATCATTGTCTAGCAACATCTGATCTCTGATCCAGTTACTATAAGAGGTCACACACCTTTGTCTCCAGGCCTCCCTGGGACCCAAGGGGGCCTTTACTATCATACCCACTCAGACCTCACCTGTTTCTGGGGTTCATGTCCTTGACATCAAAAGGCCTCAGATATGAGAAGTTCTCAGGGAGCTAGAGGCTGTCTTTGCCAGCGAGTTCCTCCATCTGGTCCAGATATCAGCAAGTACAGAAGAAGGAGGGGATATGGGTAAGGGGGCAGGAGAAGAGGCCACAGAAGGAATCAACCATGTTTATTTCAGCTCCTTTATCTTACTGCAGCTCCTAACTTGCAACTTGCTATGTGACCTTCTCCTGTACAATTATGGGCGTAGAGGGCAGGGGGAGAAAATGATAATCACAAAAGAAATCTAGATATGTGACCCCGACCATTTCACTTTTGGGAATGCCATGTCCAGGCCTTAACTTTTGGGACATTTTCATCTGGAGATTTTCAACCTGGTTAAAAAATGGGCAGGAGTATTACCACATAGGAATGTATCAAAAATATGTGCAGGAAGGGTGTTAAAACACAAATCTCTGCCTCCTACACTCACCTCCCCCGCAAACCCGCCCTTACCAAAGGATCTCATGTGAGCAAAGATTCCTAACCCTGGCTACATATTAAAAATACCTACAGAGGGGCACCTGGGTGGGTCAGTTTGTTAAGTTTCTGCCTTTGGCTCAGCTCATGACCTCAGTGTCCTAGGAAGGAGACCCACTGGGCTCTCCGCTCAGCAGGGTGTCTGCTTATCCCCCTCCCACTGCCTCTGTCCCTCCCCACTGCTAGTGCTCTCTCTCTCTCTAATAAGTAAATAAAATCTTTAAAAAAATAATCAAATAAAATTACCTGTGGAATTTTTTAAAAAATTACCCAGGTCGGGCGCCTGGGTGGCTCAGTAGGTGAAGTCTCTGCCTTCAGTTCGGGTCATGATCTCAGGGTCCTGGGATTGAGTCCCACATTGGGCTCTCTGCTTGGCAGGGAGCCTGCTTCCTCCTCCTCCTCTCTCTCTGCCTACTTGTGATCTCTCTCTCTGTCAAATAAATAAATAAAATCTTAAAAAAAAAATTACCCAGGCCTGGGTCCCACCTCCAGGTTTCTGGGTTCTTTGATCTGAGATACAATCCTGACTAAAGTATTTCCTTAAAGTTCCACGTGCTTTTTCTTTTAATTTAATTTTATTTTTTTCAGTGGGGACCAGTGGGGACTGGTCACTAGACAGATTTTCTCTATTACGAGGTAAAGATATTTCATCAGCACATATTCTGATTCTATGCTCACTTAGCAACTTCCTAATTAATAATTCAACTTCCCCCAAATATTTTGATACTAAGAAAGGAGGTGCAGTGGATAAGACATATAAGCCTTACTAGCTCCCCATTATGAATGAATACACTGAGAGTCTGGTTTAAGATACCAGTCTTGTTCAAACTCTCTCTTTTCGCAGATGACATGATATTTTATATGGAAAACCCAAAAGATTCCACCCCCAAACTACTAAAACTCATACAGCAATTCAGAAATGTGGCAGGATACAAAATCAATGTACAGAAATCAGTTGCTTTCTTATACATTAACAACGAAAAATAGAAAGGGAAATTAGAGAATTGATTCCATTTAACATAGCACCATAAGGACCATAAGATACCTGGGAACAAACCTAAACTACTCAAAGAACTACAGAACATTCATGAAAGAAACCAAAGAAGACACAAAAAGATGGAAGCGCATTCCACGCTCATGGATCAGAAGAATAAACATTGTTAAAATGTCTATACTGCCTAGAGTCATCTATACTTTCAATGCCATCCTGACAAAATTCCACCAGCATTTTTCAAAGAGCTGGAACAAACAATCTTAAAATTTGTATGGAACCAGAAGAGCAACCCCAAATTGCTAAGGAAATGTTGAAAAAGAAAAACAAAACTGGGGGCCACACGTTGCCTGAATTCAAGCTTTACTACAAAGCTGTGATCACTAAGACAGCATGGTACTGGCACAAAAACAGACACATAGACCAGTGGAACAGAGTAGAGAGCCCAGATATGGACCCTCAACTCTACGGTCAAATAATCTCCATGTGCATTTAATATGCAGCCAGAACCACTGTCCTGGTGATCTAGGTGACAGCATCCCATCCCCAGCATCCTCCACCAGGAGTGTTAATGTGGAGAAGGAAGCATGAGAGCCATCAGTCCAGTCTTTCTTAAAGTGTTTCACATACCAGCAGCATATCAGTATCACCTAGGAACTTATTAGAGATTCAAATTCTCAGGCCTAACTCTAGACATGCTCTCAAGGTTATAGTCCACAAATTGATGTCTTAAAAAGCCCTCCAGGTGATTCTGATGCACAGTAAAATGTGCAATCCTAACTTAACTTATAGCATTCTAAACTTATAACTTGAACATAACTGTTTAGATACCTGTCCTTTCTGATAAAGAAAGTTATAAACCTGAGTATAGATAGGGCTCCGTTTAGCTAAAGATGTTAAATGTGGCAATAGAAATGTCAGACATTAACCAGGAAGGATTCTGCGTGTGAGGGAAGAGGTTGTACTTTTGTTTTGTGAAATAGGCTCCTTCTCAGGAAATCACATCATACAGGCAGCCATCTTTTCACCTTGAGCTAACGCTCTTCTTGCATTGACAATAAGTTTATATTTTAACCTACTCTAGGCAGGCTCTTGCCCATAATCAAATAATGTTTTCAAAGACAATAAAGATCAACAAACAAGGCCCTACACTAGCCAAAGGGACTGGAAAACACTCAAAGCCACCTGACCCAAGATGTCTCATGGGAGTCTTGTGGGAATCCGCTGGGTTCTCAATTACAGCAATAACATAAATGATGTCATGCCAGATTGCTGTGGTCATGAGAGTTGGGGCAGAAGAGTGAGGTATTGTCATCCATTTTGACCCTCAATGAACTTTGTGGCTTTGAGAGAATCTTTAGATATGAGTCTACCGAGGAGGGATGATATGTATTTTGGAACATTCTCCATATCATCTTATTTCCAGCTTTCAATCACATCAATGAAGATGTGAGCAATGTCCCAAAGTAGGAAAACTGTGGTATCATAAGAAAAGCCTCCTGGTTGATAAACTCAAACGCAGATTCAAAATTCTTCCTTGTGGAAGAAGCCATTAAATCAGAGACCCAAAGGTTAGGTTGCTTCAGAGCCTACCTGTTTCAAATAGGTCATAAATTCCTGAGAAATAAATCACTCTTACTAGGACTGAAGACATGCTTAAAGTCAGAATGTGATGGTAATGATTCACTCTGAGATTTCATATCAAAGCCACAGGAACTAAAAATGCAAGTATATTTCCCAATGTGAAACATGACCTGCAATCTTAATCCATTTAACTTCCTCAAATTGCTGTGTTACTTAAAACAGCCTATTTCTTCATTGAGCATAGATGAATTTCTTCTGTGGTAACTGTCACCATTTGACCCAGTAATATGTCCAGGCTTTCCTCACTATCTGTGAGTTCTTCAAGGAAAGGTCATCAAATAAGCAGAATGGATCTGATTAAGAGCATGTGCTTGGGACCAGATTACCCATGTTCAAGTCTACCAACATGGCTTGTTAGGGGTGTATACCTGGAAGGATTTCTTCACCTTCCTAAAGTACACTTTCTCCACTTGTAAAATGGGGAAATGACAGTACTGACCTCAGAGTATTAGCAATAGCACAGGGTTTGGTCTAAACCAAGTACTCAATAAATACTAGCTCTTATTTGAGGAAGCTATAGCATAATGATTAAGAGCAGGATTTTAAGGCCAAACTGTCTGGTTCAAATCCATAGACAAGTTTATTAATCTCTCTGTGTTTCTACATCCTTCTGTATGAAACGAAGATAGTAATGATATTATTTTACAGGTTGCTGAATCAAATGAGTTAACACACGTAAAATGCTTAGAACAGTAATTGGCGGGACGCCTGGGTGGCTCAGTTGGTTGGACGACTGCCTTCGGCTCAGGTCATGATCCCGGAGTCCCGGGATCGAGTCCCGCATCGGGCTCCCAGCTCCATGGGGAGTCTGCTTCTCCCTCTGACCTTCTCCTTGCTCATGCTCTCTCTCACTGTCTCTCTCTCAAATAAATAAATAAAATCTTTAAAAAAAAAAAAAAAAAAAAAGAACAGTAATTGGCACATGGCAAGCCTGGATTAACTATTAGTTAACAGTATGATGTAAGCATCATGACATAGGATTCCTGTCAGGACAAGTAGTGAGGTAAGAACCTGATCTCAGGTAGAATCAGACTAATATTATTCTCCTCAACTTCATAATCATAACCTGATTAACACTGGCTAGTTAATCAGAGCTGGAGTTGTAAAAGGAGTCCAGAAGGAAGTGGGACAACCCGCCATCAGCTCTGCCCCTCACATCTGTAGGGCACTGGGAGAAAAAAACTATGCAGCCTACCTACCATATTTTAAATACTTAAAAGTTATCAAGCTAAAAACTGTTAAAAATTTTCTATCCTCCTATCTTGAGAAATATACCTTCTCAACAACCTGGAAGTTCAGGTTGGAATCCAGAATTCTCAGAGCTCCAAATCATAAAAACGAGTAAAATCAAGAACCTGGAGGTACAGAGAGAGCCAGTGTCCAGCCCCTGGCCCCCAGGCCCTGGCCTCCAGCCTCGTCCCCTCTTCTCCTTCTTCTTTCTACATCAGTGTCCAAGGTCAACCCCAGAACCCCCACCCCATACCCATCCCGATGATGGCAGTGTGCCACCTGGCTCAAGACAGTCTTAGGTAGATATTCTGCAATGTGGCCTGAGCTCTTTGGGCAGAACATTCCACTGTCTTGGGTACCAGGAACTCATTCAGGAGGCGGAGTGTTACAGACTGAGTATTTGTGTCCCCCGCCTCCAACTCCCAAATTCATAGATTGAATTCTAACTCCCACTATGGCTTATTTAGAAGTGGGGACTCCAAGAAAGTACGGTAGAACAAGATAGTGGGCTGGGGCCCTGGGGGATTAGTGTCCTTCTGAGATGAGACAACGGAGCTTGTTTTCTCCCTCTCTCTGCACAGAGGAAGGACCATGTGAAGACATAGACAGAAGGCAGTCATCTGTAAGCCAGAAATAGAGTTCTCACCAGAAATTATCCATGCTGGGACACTACTTATCTCAGACTTCTCATCTCTAGAACTGTGGAAAACTAAATTTCTGTTATTTAAGCACCCCTGAGTCTGTGATATTTTGTTATGACAGTCCAAACTGACTAATATAGGGAGCGTGGAGTGGGCTCCTGGTGGGTGCACCCCCTGGCCTGCAGACTCCTTGACCTGTGTGGAGGAAGGCAGACAAAAGCTAGAGTCCCTTTAAAGAGACATCCTTAGGGCAAGGATCCCCTTGAGCTCCAAGGATGGTCACCTTTCCCTGAAAGAGCTCAGGGAAAAGTGGAGAAATTGAATTTTATTGTACTTGACTAGATAGAGACACTCAGTGCGGGAATTTGGGCCAAAAACTAAGTGGACCTTGATAGTTTTTAGAAATTACCCTAAAGGGGGGTGCCTGGGTGGCTCAGTCATTTAAGCATGAGCCTTTGGCTCAGGTCATGATCTCAGGGTCCAGGGACCGAGTCCCACATCAGGCTCCTTGCTCAGTGGGGAGCCTGCTTTTTCCTCTCCCATTCCCCTTGCTTGTGCTCTCTCTCTCTCTCTCTCTCTCACTCCCTCTGTCAAATAAATAAATAAAATCTTAAAAAAAAAATTACCCTAAGGGTCATCTAGCTTTCATTTACAGCTGGAGAAAGTGAGGTCTACAGACTTAAATAACTCTTTGCTGAGACCTTGGCTCCCTAAAATCTTAGGCATATACCCTTTCATTTGTTAGGTTAAGTTTCTCAATTTGTGTATTAACTGACAGAAGCCTCCTGAATTTGCTAGGACAACTTTGGAGAATGCTTGAAGAATCCTTGCCCATTGCAGCCTAGATCCTGCTCATCTGGGCTTGATAGGGCAAAATCATTTGGTTAAAAAACATACACAGCTGCCTTGTAAATAGTTTCTCTTCACACTTATTAACTAAAGAAAAAGGGCATAACAACATTTCAAGGGTGAGGCTTTGGATATTTACAAACTATTATTCACCCCAATGAGACAAACATATGACTAACAGCAAACATAGTCCGATGAGGTTCAAACACTATGTTTATTTGCATTAAAACTCTATTCAGGTCACATGAAGGAAGCACTTTGAAACTGGGCAGAGGTGGCCAAGCTGTAGCTCAGTAATGGTGTTCACATTCTCTCACATGCCTGAGGGCCCAAGGGATGGGGAGAAGGGGTGGTGGGACTTTAGAAGATCAGTCTAAGGACATGGTGTTGGTATCTAGCACACCAGCAGTTCTCTATAGTTTCTGTGTTTCCTATGACAAGAGACCATCTAATCCACAATGACAGTCCTTCCAGGCAGAGAGAAAGGTCTAATTATATTATAATCTCCCTTCATCTGGGTAATTTCAATTTCAAATGACTCCCCCACAGTGGAAAACATTTGAGTTGACTGGCCATGCACTTTTATTATTCCTGTTTGAGAAGTGACAATTTTTTTTTTAAAGATTTTATTTATTTATTTGACAGAGAGAGATCACAAGTAGACGGAGAGGCAGGCAGAGAGAGAGAGAGAGAGGAGGAAGCAGGCTTCTTGCTGAGCAGAGAGCCCAATGTGGGACTCGATCCCAGGACCCTGAGATCATGACCTGAGCCTTCGGCTCAGGTCATGATC
>NW_019154134.1:7054616-7071032 GCF_002288905.1 Enhydra lutris kenyoni
AGAGAGAGAGAGAGAGGAGGAAGCAGGCTTCTTGCTGAGCAGAGAGCCCAATGTGGGACTCGATCCCAGGACCCTGAGATCATGACCTGAGCCGAAGGCAGCGGCTTAACCCACTGAGCCACCCAGGCACCTGAGAAGTGACAATTTTAAGATTCAGAGAGCCTAATGAGATGCTTGGCCCAAAGTCATACAGCTTATAAAAGAAGAGTTGAATTCATGTCTTCTGGCTTCAACTCCTCTGTAGTTTGAGTCAAAAAGAAAACAGCCAGAGTATGAATCTATCTTATTTGGACCTTGGCTACGCTTAGGAAATAAATCTATTTTGTTTTGTCTCAATAGGGCTCTAAGTGTGGGCATCCCTTGTTCAAAGCTTGGGCAATCCAGGTAGTTCCAAGCCCTCTCACTTTAACTTCCAGAAGTGGAGTTGTGGTCCTTTTCCTTCTGCAGCTCTGCCTTTGACAGAAATGATCAAGGGCAACAGCTGATGCTCTTAGGTTTGACCAGACAAGGTCTCAACCAGTATCTAGTTTATCTCCTGAAAGGAATAAAAGTACTCAAAATAATTTTCCAAATAATTCTGTTAAAACATTGTTTAATGTCCACTGGCTTTTTCCTGGTTATAAAAAAAAGTTCTACAGATACCCTTGTGGAAAATTTATAAGGTGCAGAAAAGTATAAAGAGAAAATCAAGTTCACCTGTAATTTCACCTCTCTGAGATAATCACTGTGAACATCTTGATGTGTTTCCTCAAGTCTGTCTGTCCTATATTTAAAATACTTAGACCATACTATATATGCAATATTTTATACCTTACTTTTTTCATTTAACATTTTATTTTACTCCATTTTCCCATGTCATTTGGAATTTTAAAAGATTATACACACACACACACTTATTTATTTATTCGTATTTTATGGATGTACTATCATTTACTTACTTATTTATTTACCTATTATTTTTTCTTATGTTATGTTAGTCACCATACAGTAGTACATCATTAGTTTTTTTTTTTTAAGATTTTTTTTTTAATTTATTTATTTGTCAGAGAGAGAGAGAGAGAGAGTGCACAAGCAGGCGAAGTGGCAGGGAGAGGCAGAGAGAGAAGCAGGCTCCCGGCTGAGCAAGGAGCCTGATGTGGGACTCGATCCCAGGACACCGGGATCATGACCCGAGCCGAAGGCAGCGGCTTAACCCACTGAGCCACCCAGGTGCCCCTTTTTTTGATGTAGTGTTCCACAATTCGTTGTTTGCGTATAACACCCAGAGCTCCATGCCACTTATTTAAATGATTTTCTGCTCTTGGACACTTGGGTTTGCTTCCAATTTTTCAGTTTTATAAATATTCCATAGTAAAGGGTTTGGGGGAAAAAAAAGAATTCTGTAACAAATATTCTTAACATGATTCTCTATTTCTATCTCTAATATTCCTAGAATTAAATTATGGAAGTGGAGTTACTGGACCAAAGACCACAAATCTTTTAAAGATTTTTGATATTTGGAGTCAAGTTGCTTTTCAAAGAGTTACCAGTTCGTTCCACCACTGGTGGTGTCAAGAGTGCCGCTTCCACACATCTACTCAAGGGTGATTTTTTGCCTAATCGTTTCTCACTGGAATATAGGCTCCCAAACCAAACTATTTAGAACTGAACCCCAACGGGACCACTGCCTACCTGTGTGGACTGAGAAAACTTGCTTAGCTGCTCTGTGACTTGGTTTTTCTTCTAGTTAAGTGGACACAGCAGTAGTACTTATTTTGTAGAATTAAATGATATATTACAAGTAAACACAAGAGTGCCTGTCATATAGTAAGTACTCAATAAAGGCTGGTCTATTATCATAAATAAAATTATCTTCCACTTTGGCTCACTGGGGTGGCTCAGTGGCCTAAGCCTCTGCCTTTGGCTCAGGTCATGATCTCAGGGTCCTGGGATCCAGCCCCACATCAGGCTCTCTGCTCAGCGGGGAGCCTGCTTCCCCCTCTGTCTCTCTGCCTGCCTCTCTGCCTACTTGTGATCTTCCTCTCTGTCAAATTTTAAAAAAAATCTTAAAAAAATTATCTTCCAATTTGATATGTGAAAAACTATTTCATTGTTGCATTAAATTATATTCTTTGATTACTGATGATGATAAAGTTCTTTATGCTTATTGGCCAATTTGTATGTGTGTATGTGAATTGTCTATTCCTACTTGTTTGTGTTTTCTTGTTAGAGATTTGTTAGAGTCCTTTGTGTATTAAGGATATTAACCTCGTGCATGTCATCTATACTGCAAATATTATTCCCTGTTTGTAAGTTGCTTTTAATGTTTGTCTATGACGTTTTTTCATGATCTAAATGCTTAAACTTCCATGTGGTCAAATACGATATTTTTCTCTGACATTTCTTCTATTGCTTTTATGCTTAGAAATCCAGCCCTCCTCCCACAATGGTTTGTAACACATAATTTATCATTCATAAACTGAGTTTTTACATGTTCTAAGGTCTGTTTTGAGATTCACTAAATATTCCATTTTTTTGCATCAACATGACAGTGTTTTAATTATTTTAGCTTTATGTTTTAATACCTGATAGCTCTTCTCTTTCAATTTTTTTAGAAGTTTTTGAATGCTTATTCTTTTAGTTTAATATCATGTTATTAAGTTCCCACACATAAAAAACCCTTTTTTTTTTAAAGATTTTATTTTTATTTTTTTGACAGAGAGAGACCACAAGTAGACAGAGAGGCAGGCAGAGAGAGAGAGGGAAGCAGGCTCACTGCTGAGCAGAGAGCCCGATGCGGGACTCGATCCCAGGACCCTGAGATCATGACCTGAGCCGAAGGCAGAGGCTCAACCCACTGAGCCACCCAGGCGCCCATAAAAAACCCTTTTAATTAAATTTTTATTAAACCTATAAATTAATTCCTGTTTTAGGAACATGGAATATTTCTTCATTGATTACGATTTTATTTTAAAAATTTTACAGGTTTGCTGTTTTTGTTTTTGTGATTGTTTTCACATAGGCATATATGTTTCTTGCTAGGATTATTTCTATAGCTTTTAATATTTTTGTATTATAAATGGACTTGTTTCTCCCTCCATATGATCCAACTTGTTGCTAGTAAATGGGGCATAGACAGATTTCTGGATACTTTGTATTTGATAGCTCTGAAGAAGTTTCTTAGGAATTGCAGAAGGTTTATGATTTCTGTTTGAGTTAGTTGGGTATATAATCAGATCGTCTGGAAATATTAATTTTTTTCAAATAAACTTATCTCCTATTTCTATTTTATGGATATTGTCACTTGCTGAAAATATGTGTAAGACACAATGTCTAAAGCAATCTGTCCTTCCTTGTTCCCTCCACTCTGACAACAACCAGAGTGGGGGAGGGGAGCGCAGCGCAGAGAGAGATGGTGCTTTTCTGCGAACAGCATAGAAGGCCTCTGGGTAGCAGTTTCTTTAGTCCTGAGTGGTTCCAGATGGACTGTGGTCAGTAATCTGCAACCTTCCTTGTTCCCTTTCCCTCTGCCTGAGTCCTGCTCCTTCTCTCCCTCCTCCCTCCCTGAGGACAAGGCAGTGGCCAAAGCCTCTGCAGTGGGGAGAGAAGTTGCTAACATGCTTCTTGTTCCAGTAAGAACTTATTGGTCTTTGGTCAAAAGGTAGGATCCTGGATCATGTGCAAGGGCCCTTAGTGCATCTTCCTTGATGCAGTTCCTCCCTCCCCTCCATCTTCCCTGCTCCCGCCTTCCTTGGAGCTACCAGCAACTCCCACTTTGATTCCTACAATAGCCTTCTAAATGGCTCCCTGCCAATCCATTCTCCTCACAGGCTAATAGTTTAAAAACCAAAATCAGAATGCACTCCTTTATTAAAAACCTTTCAGTGGCTCCCTGTACCACTTAGAATAAAACATACACTCCTTAACATGGTCCCATGTGCTTGGTCTCTTCCTAACTCCAATATCTTGTACCACCTCTCTTTCCTTTGCTCTCATTACTCTGCCTTTTTTCTGTCCTTAGAACACACCAAGAGCATTTCACTTCAAGTCCTTTGGACTTTCTACTCCTTTTGCCTAACTTTCTTGCTCCAGCCCTTGGCATGTGTTCACTTCCTCATTATTCAGCCCTCATATCCAATACGTAAATCCTTACCCTGCCCTAGTCAGAGCATCTTGTTTGTGCTCTTCATGGCACTTACAACAATCTACATTAATTTTGTTTATCCTTTACTTATCTTCTGTGGGTTTGCCACCTGGAATGTAAACTCTAAGATGTCAGGACATTTTGTGCTTCTGTTTGAAGCCCTGGTATCTAGGATGGTGGCATGGGAGGGACATGAACAGCGTGATTTCTTCCTAGAAAATGGAGTCTGCTCCCACGGCTTGCATGCATTTTGGGAAATGATCTCAGGGAAGGAGGAATGCCACTGATACTAATGACTGTTCTCATGTGGCCACTGTAGGGGACCATTCAAGACTAGGGATCATGGTGATAGACATCTTCTATGCAACTATGCAGAATAAATCTCAGAATTGTCCATTCAAGGGACAGAGAAAGGGGTGTCTACCCACCAGATCTGATTTGCAGCTCTAGTCAAGGGATTACTTTCCATGGGTGTACAGTGCAGGACCAGATACATAATTTGTGAGGCCCAGGATCAAATAAAATTACAGATCCTTGCTGGAAAAGTATTAAAAAATTCAAGGTAGTGATACATGAACCTACACCAAGCCTGGGGCATTCTGAGCACAGGCCCTGTGCCACAGCATAGGTTTCATGGCCAAGACTTCATGTCCTCAGTATCAAGCCTGGGGACTGAGCAGTCTGCTATAGGCATTGTGCTGTGTGTCAGAGTATGTGAGAAGGTCCAGGTCCAGAGCAGAAGAGCTAGAGTGGTGAGGAGCAGCTGAAGCAGGTGCTCTCAGGTTTCACCTGCAAACAGACTGCTCAGCAGTGGCTGGGGCAAAAGGTGAGTGGAGAGGATGTCAGGCTGGGCCACTAGAGGTATCAGAACCCCAAACAAGTAAATGACTTTGGTGTTGCTTCTCACTGAGATATGCCTAAAATTCTAGAAAACCTACATGGTAATTTGGGGAGTAATCATTCTGTTATTTTTGATGGTAATGGAAAGATCTCTTTTGCTTCACCATTAAGAATGGTCTTGGCATTGATTTAAATGAGATCATACTTATTAATGTGAGAAAACACCCTACTCGTAGCATTATGTACACTTAATTATTAAAATATTAAATAATAAAATAGTTTTGTTTTCTTCTGTTCTGGTTACTTATTGCTATGTCACAAAGGACTCCAAAATTTAGTGGCTTAAAACAATTCCCTTTTACTATAGTTCATGATCTTGTGGCTAGGAATTTGGGCAGGACTTGACCAGTTGTTTTTTCTACTTTATGTGGTATCAACTGAGGCACTTGGTGCTATTTACCTCTTGGGTAAGCTGGTCTAGAGGGCCTAGGATGCCTTTGCTTACATGTCTGATGTCTTGACAGGGGTGACTAGAAGTCTGGGCTCAGCAGGGACTGCCAGCTAGGGAATACACATGTGTCCTCTCTAGCATGGAGGGTGCAGGATGGTTGGATTTTTTACTCGGTGGCTCAGGGTTTCTAGATGGAGCATTCAAAGGGACCCAGGTGATTATTTGACCATAGAGTCAAGGGTCCATATCTGGGCTCTCTACTCTGTTCCACTGGTCTATGTGTCTGTTTTTGTGCCAGTACCATGCTGTCCTGGTGATCACAGCTTTGTAATAAAGCTTGAAATCAGGCAAAATATCCAGTGGAAAAAAGACAGTCTTTTTAATAAATGGTGCTGGGAAAATTGGACAGCTATGTACAGAAGAAGAAACTCGACCATTCTCTCACAACATACAGAAAGATAAACTCAAAATAGATAAAAGACTTCAATGTGAGGCAGGAATCTGTCAAAATCCTAGAGGAGAACATAGGCAGTAACCTCTTCGACATTGGCCACAGCAACTTCTTTCAAGATATGTCTCCAAAGGCAAAGGAAACAAAAGCAAACTTTTGGGACTTCATCAAGATCAAAATCTTCTGCACAGCAAAGGAAACAGCCCATAAAACAAAGAGGCAACCCATGGAATGGGAGAAGATATTCACAAATGACACTCTAGACAAAGGGCTGATATCCAAGATCTATAAAGAACTCCTCAAACTCGACACCCAAAAAACAGATAATCATGTCAAAAAATGGGCAAAAGACATGACACACTTCTCCAAAGAAGACATACAAATGGCTAACAGACACATGAAAAAATGTTCATCATCATTAGCCATTAGGAAGATTCAAATCAAAACCACATTGAGATACCACCTTACACCAGTTACAATGGCCACAATCAACATAACAGTGAACAACAAGTGTTGGAGAGGATGTGGAGAAAGGGGAACTCTCTTACACTGTTGGTGGGAATGCAAGTTGGTGCAGCCACTTTGGAGAACAGTGTGGAGATTCCTCGAAAAATTTAAAAATAGAGCTACTCTATGACCCTGCAATTGCACTACTGGGTATTTACCCCAAAGATACAGATGTAATTAAAAGAAGGGCCATATGTACCCCAATGTTCATAGCAGCAATGGCCACAGCCGCCAAACTGTGGAAAGAATCAATATGCCCTTCAATAGACAAATGGATAAAGAAGATATGGTCCATATATACAATGGAATATTACACAGCCACCAGAAAGGATGAATACCCAACTTTTGTATCAACATGGATGGGACTGGAGGAGATTCTGCTGAGGGAAATAAGTCAAGCAAAGAGAGTCAATTATCATATGGTTTCACTTACTTGTGGAGTGTAAGGAATAACATGGAAGACATTAGGAGATGGAGAGAAGTGAATTGGGGTAAATCGGAGCAGGGAAGAACCATAAGAGATTGTGGACTCTGAGAAACAAACTGAGGGTTTTGGACGGGAGGCAGGTAGGGGGATGAGTGAGCCTGGTGGTGGACACTAAGGAGGGCAAGTACTGCATGGAGCACTGGGTGTGGTGCATAAACAATGAATCTTGGAACAGTGACAAAAAGAAAAAAAGGACCCAGGTGGCAGCTGCAAGGCTTCTCGTGACCTAGCTTCAGAAATCACAGAATGTAACGTTTGCCACATTCTATTTGTCAAGGGAGTTGCTGAGGCCAGCATAGATTCAAAAGGAGGGGAATAAAGTGGTCTTCTCACAATGGGAGGAAAAGCAAAGAATTTGTGGCCATCTTTAATTTGGCATGTTCCTGTTAAAATTTATTATAAATTACATGATAGGGTGACTCATTCTTTTAGTGTAGAATCTCTCTCTCTCTGTGTGTCTATACCTATATCTATCTATCTATCTATCTATCTATCTGTATCTTTAATTAGGGTTGCTGGAAAAAACACAAATACCGCATGAGATTTATTTATCCTAAAAAACTATTTGTTGTTTATCTGAAAGCCAAATGTGACTGGGTATCTTTTCTTCTTTCTAAGTCTGGCAACACTGTTTTCATTATTCCTACATATATTGTATATGCACCAAAGTAGACAGTCTACATGGGAGCATATCCTCAGCTTGGTCAGAGGACATGAGCCTTTGAGAAGATCAAAGAGACAGTAAGTCTGTAACATAAAGCAATCCCAAGGAGCAAACTGCATGGAAGGAAGGGCTGGTTTACTTTTCTGATCAACTGATAATTAGCTAGAAGCATTTCTGCCTTTAGACCTAGTTTCTGCAAACTGTCTTAAGGATAGGAAGGATAACATGCAGGAGCAGCTAAAGGACCAGGTTCTGGAATTGAACACATCTGGACTCAAGTGCCAGCTTGCCTCTGACCAGCTGTGTGATCTCAGAAAACAAGACAATGCCTCTGAATGCTGTTGCCTTATTTATTAAAGGATAAAAATACCTTACAGGGTTGTCTCCAGGGTTAAATGGATGTGTGTCAAGTACCGACCATGATGCACATAATGAGTATTGAACAATGTTAGGTGCTATTATTGTTATTTTAAATCTTAATGAGCAGAATAGGTTGAACACAATTTTTCTAATTATTGAAATTTGGATGAAAGTCTATTCATGCAAGACATACAGTTGCAAGTGTTTTAAAAATTTCTTAGTATCTTCATATAACTAGGCACACAAAAAGAGCTCAATAAATACTTGCTTATCAGCCTCATTCACTTCTACGCACATTACACCGAGAAAGGGTGGTTAATGGCTCTAGTTTGTTCACTGTGAGGTAAATATTTGCTAGCGATGTTGCTCATGTAGTAGTGACTAGCTCCCAAACCCCAAATACCTACTCAGCCTCAAAAACCCTAACTAGGATGACTAGTTCTTTTTATCACTTGCAAGAAGATAAGAGTTAATCTATTGATTTTTATCTTTCTGCACTTTATTCCCCAGCAACTGAAACCAACCATAGTGTTTCAACCACAAAGCCCGCTTTAAATATTCAGTGGCTAGCACAGGGACAGTTCAACACATTTTTCTTCAAGGACTGAAAAGTGTGCAGACTAAACAAAACAAAAAAGTGTACATACTAATTAAACATTTGTAAAATACTGATACTGTGGGCCACATATAAGTTTATGTACTTTAAGCATTAGCACAATTTTCTAACTTATTTGATCCTAGAGAGCATCACTGTCCAGTAGAACTTTCTGAGATGATGAGAATGTTCTGGGTCTGTGCTATCCAACAGGGTAGCCAATAGCACACATGGCTACCAAGTACTTAAAATGTAAGGAATTGTATTTTAAGTTTCATTTAGTTTTTTTTAAAAGTTTATTTATTTATTTCTACACCCAATGTGGGGCTCAAACTCATGACCCTGAGATCAAGAGTCTCATGCTCTTATGACTACCAACAAAGCACCCCAAATTTCAGTTAGTTTTAATAAATTAAAATTGCCACAGGTTGCTGGGGGCTCCAGGATTGCACAGTGCCACTACTGGCAGTAAATGACATTTGGAGACTCTACCAATGTTTAAAGTCATCAAAAGTTCACTTCTGTTCAGCTTCACTGTGAACTTCACCAACTCAATTAAGTTATTCTGAGCTTGCTTCAGTTTATTAGACTGTAGATCCAGAGCAAGACGTCCCATTTCTCTGACTTGTACCCACAGTGATATGGTTTATAGATTACAGCATTTTTTCCCTCTGAGCTTAGAAATGGCTTTATAATCTTCCTCATTATTAGGCTCTGGAAAGTCATCAAGTTAACAAGAAGCTACTACTTACTGAGGGCTAACTGTGCTGAACATTTGATCAAGTGTCACCTTGGAATTAAATCCTAAGCATTCCAGCCACAGATCTGCATCTTCTTCATTGTGTCAGAAACTAAGATACTCTTCTTCATTGTTTTCCCCTATTCTAAAAAAACAATAATTACCCCGGGGACTTAATGTCAGAATGAAGGAATAAAGAAAATTGGTAGGTATTTGCTGAAATCTGCCCCAAAAGCTTATAAGCAAACAAAGGAAAAGGGGTAAGTGTATATTCAACATAAATTTTCACAAAAATTATTAAAACCTGCTAAAAAGGTACGAAGGTAGGAATTTGGACTTTGGAGTCCAGTGGCTGGGGGAAGGTGGGAAATGATGAGGAAAAACACAATTTTGAGTTTAAGCTGTACTATTTGAGGAAGAACTGCCAGACTTACACAAAGCCATCAGGGAAAAAAAAAAAAAGGGATATCACTATGCTCTTTCAGTATCTTATTCTTAAAAAACAAAAGTGATCATTCCTGGAACTCTGATAAGAAAGGTTCCAGTAGGCAGGTCAGCTGAGGTTCAGCCAGGAAGGCTATTTACTTAACAATGCTGCCAGGATTGAAGGGAAAGAGACATTCTAAGTTTGAAACTCAGACTAGGCTATAACCATGGGAAAAGGATTCACATATTTTCTAGGGAGAAGCAGATATTATCAATAATAATAATAATAATAACAACCTACATAGCTATCACTGTTATAAAATTCACATGAGAACTCTTATCATATTCATCTATGATAAATGCCATTTTTTCTTTACATAAAGGTAATAATACATTTTCAAATTATCAAATAGCTAAAAAATATCTGATTGTCAAACCTAAGTTAGAAGGTGAATTCTCGGAGGCTAACAGGTGCTTATCTGAGGATCTCAGGTACAGATTTCGTTTTGTTGCAACAAATATTCATGAATGTTTGCCAGGCTCTATGCCAGGTACCAGGTATATATTGGGGGATGAAAGAGACACAGTCCTTGTCCTCATGTAGCTTAGAGTCTAGCAGGGGAGACACACTGAAAAAGTTAATGCCATAATAAATACCCAATTAATGTCTTAAGGGAAAACCGCAGCATGCAATGGGAGACAAAAATGGGGAGTTTCTAATTTAGGCTGGACAACCAGGGAAGTATAGATTCTGGGTGCTGTTTCACAGCCAGTTAAACAGACCCCACTCAGCTGTCTATCAGGGATTTCACTAGGTAAAATGATTCTGTAAGCATCCAAGTGATTTAAGTATTATTTCAGGATTTTGTGGTCAGAAGCATCCATCCAGTTTCCATCCATCCACCCAGTTTTCATCCTTGACATGTGATTTAAAAACTTTTTTCACTCCTAGTACCCTGTACCGCAAAAAAATAACAACATAATCCACGTTATTCCCTTCAGATCTCGGTAAGCTTCCTAAGGCCTCCCTCATTCCATGCTCTGTGGAAGTAAAAGCCCATTCCAGCACTTCTGCAAATTCACAGGAAGTCTATGCTCTCACGGTCACCTCTGGCCTCAAACACCTGCTTTTTGCAATGGGTTTCCATTATGGAATATACTGCTTCCTGTAAATGTGGTTTCTGTTCCATGCCATGCTAACCCTCATGTGAAACTCAGCCTCCTTTATGATTGCCACAGAACTCCCACTCTCACAGGACATTTGAAGGTATTTTGAAGACTGAGAGGGTAGGGGATGAAGTCTGCACTTGTCAGGATAAGTTAACTGCTATGACAAACAAGTCTCTACTGCAAAAACTTAACAATAGCGAAAGCATAGTCTCTTACTCATATCCTAGTCCCATGGAGATGGCAAGGGGTCTGATCCATACAGTTCTTCACAGAGGTTTTGTTCATCTGGTGGCTCTAACATGTGCTGGGGTCATGGAGCCCTCTACCCGATCTTCTGCAGCCAGCCTGCAGGAAAGGGAAGAGTGTGGAGGATAGGGTGGTAGTTGTGTAAGCCAAGCCTGGAGGTGGCGGCATCACTCCTGCCAACATTCCACTGGCTAGAACTAGTCACATGACTGTACCTAACTGCAAAAGAGGCTGGGAAATGCAGTCTAGTTTTGCGCCCAGGAAGAAAATGGTATTTTGCAGAACACCTAATTTTTCATTGTCATAGGATCTATACCACAGAAACGCAAAAAATTTCAACTTTAATGTTACATATCCTAATTTTAGGGATTCCTTGGTCTTTTCACTATAGGGGATATTTTAATGTGATGCCCAGGTTCATGCCGACACTTCTCTCTCACTTTACTCCTTTCATCCTTTTCTCTCTTCCCATAACCCAACACTGTTTAATTTTTTTTTTTCCTAAAAAGGGTTTTTAACTCTTTCTCCCGCAGATTCCTGATGCTTTTGCCATCCATCAAAATGTCCCACCAGAGAACAAAGACAGTGTTTCACCATAGAAATCTTTATGGGCCTTCAAATTTGAGGCCATCGGAGATACCATATGACATATGTCTGTGCTTCTCAAACTGACGTTAATGTATTCTGGAGAATACAGAGCCTCAAGAGAAAATAATCTATTTCTGGCTCAGCACAATTCCCACAAGAGCCATGTGTGTGCTCTCCCTCTTCTTTTGGGGGAAGAGTTCCTTTGCACCCCATTGCTCCAATATGCTGTCTAAATCTTCCAAATATGATTGGAATGTGTGTGTGTGTGTGTGTGTGTGTGTGTACACACATGCATGTTACATTCTTTCTTTCCTCTTTGCTGGTAAAACTGAACTGTGGGGCCCCAAATCCTGCCTTGCCCTCCACTTGAAGAGAAAAGCAGAAACAAGAGGCAGAGAGGAAAAATGAACTGGGGGTTTCAGGCCTCTGAGTCACTCCTTTCCTCATCCTTCCTGGTTATATGAACCAACAGATGCCCTTCTCTCTCTGACCTAGTTCACATATGTCTGTCACTTACACCCAAAAGAATTCTGGCTTAAATAGCATACATGGCAATTTTCCTGAGGAGTCACTGTTTACCATCAAATTTGTACAACTACCCAACATTATTTTTATTTTGCATCATGTATCTATGGATCATATATACATATGGATCATATATAATTGAACACCCACCTGTAGCGAGGTGCCCAGACCTGTACCTATTCCTCCCCACTTAGAGGTGCTTAGGTGGCAAAAATGAAGGAACACTCCCTCTTCTCAGTCTGGGGAAGGGTCAAACTCCTTCTTCATGGAGGAAGTTTTGCCTGAGGAACCCGTGAAATAATGACCTTGTCATGTGCTTTCTAGCTGGATGTACTTTTGGGGTGTGGAGCAACTGAAGCTGGGATGTACAACAGAGTAGCAACATCTGAAAAGTCTGCTGAGCCATCTGGCATCAGGAAAATTGGTCCAACTTGCTTCCTGGAGGTTGTGATAAAATTTATAAATTATTTATAACACAAGGACTTCAAGAGAGGCTTATAGGAAAGAAAACTCAGTGTTATCTCAAGCTGCTGGGAGCAAGCTGCTAGTCCTCAGCTACCTCCCCCACTACAAGAAAGTGCCAGTTTTAAATGGAAAGGAAACACTTGTAGCTCCATTTCCTCCCTCTCGGGCATAAGCAGCTCTAAAAAAAGAAGCAATGTGAACAGAATGCCTCAGAGAGAGCTGTAGCTAGGGTTTGCAAACTGATGAGGAAGCAATAGTGTTAGAAATAGTTTGAGATTAGGGCAGGCAAAGAGATTTGCAAATTAGAAAATATACTCTACAGGGATAGAAATACCAGATAGGATCTACCTCACTACATGTTTTGCTTTGTGGTATTTTTCCCCCTTTGGTCTCCCAATTGCAATTAGCATTATCTTCTAATCTAACCATTGCCTACTTCTTGCTTCTTTTCTTCCTATACCTGGGAGTTTCTATTTGTATTTTAGCCACCTTGTTTGAGTAGATGATCAGCCACAGCAGGATATGGGTTTTGTGTGTGTGTGTGTGTGTGTGTGTGTGTGTGTGTTTCTCACGTGAAACTGAGCACAGGCTAGTCCCACAACTAACAGGGCTGGTGTCCTACATAAACATCTGCCCATGATTTTCATTTGTTTTCCATAGATTTTTTTCACAAATAAAGGGATCCAGGACTCTGTGATGGTGTGCTTGTCATTGTTTTCCTTTATATGAAACAGGCATCAAATTTTAGGAAAATAACCAAATGGCCTACCATGGAGTTGGTTAGGATCATGGGATTTATCATATAAAAACTCGTTTTTGGTTTCTAGTTCCGGGTTAATTTTAAAAATAAATTGTTAAATATGATGTTTTGTTTAAGTATAATGTTTCAGTTGTCAAGCATGATGTTTTTGGAAAATTCATAGATTGCATTCTAATCTCCATTACTGGAAATGATTTCTATATTACTCTGATTACAACTAATCTAAGAGATAAAGTACAACTCAAATTTTTAAAGAAAGTTCTAAAGTCACCACATTGGTGTGGGGATTTTAGTTTGGCAAACCCTGCAACAAAACCACTACATAGCCTATGTCCTGTGATTTGTCAATACTCAGATACATACTATACTCTTGGGCATGGCAATATACTCCTGTACTTCTAGTTGCTCGATATGTCCAAATACTGTGATGAGAACCAGAGAAATATAATGGTAAGTTGGCTGGTCCTAGGTGTCCAAAGTGCAATTCGATTGGGTTATAGAATAACTTGGTTGACCAGCATTATCTATGTACTCATTTGCCAAACAGGCTACACATCATAAATGTTTCCCAATTTATTTTTTTTAAAGAATTTATTTATTTATTTGACAGAGAGAGAGTACAAGCAAGGGAAGCCACAGGCAGAGGGAGAAGCAGGCTTCCCATCGAGCAGGGAGCACAATACCTGGCTGGATCCCATGACCCTGAGATCATGACCGGAGCTGAAGGCAGAACTTCCCGATTGAGCAACACAGGCACCCCTCTAATTTATTTTTAAATTAAAGAAAGTAAGGCGTGCCTTGGTAGCTCACTTGATTAAGCATCCAACTCTTGGTTTCAGCTCAGGTCATGATCTCAGGGTAGTGAGATTGAGCCCCACATGGAGCTCTGTGCTCTGCCCTAGAGACTAGACTGCTTGGGATTTTCTGTCTATCCGCCCCTGCTCCCCACCCCTGCTCCTGCGTGTGCTCACAAGCATGCTCTCTCAAAATAAATGAATAAAAATCTTTAAATTTTTTTAAAGATTTTATTTATTTATTTATTTGACAGAGAGAGAGAGAGAGATCACAAGTAGGCAGAGAGGCAGGCAGAGAGAGAGAGGGGGAAGCAGGCTCCCCGCCGAGCAGAGAGCCCAATGCAGGGCTCGATTCCAGGACCCCAAGATCATGACCTGAGCCGAAGGCAGAGGCTTTAACCCACTGAGCCACCCAGGCACCCCAGACAAATACTTGTTATTACCATCACAGTTAAGATACAGAACTGTTTAACTACCCCTCCCCAAATTCCCCTGTGCTGTCTCTTTTTACCCAAAACCACCTGCTCTCCATTCTTAGACTCTAAAAAACCACTAATCTGCGTTTTCCAGAATGTCATATAAATGGAATATAGTTTGGCCAGTGGGTTCCTTCACTTTGTATAATGCACTAAAGATTCATCCTTGGGTTTGGTTTGTTTTTTGTTTTTTGTTTTGTTTTGTTTTGTTTTGTTTTGTTTTGTTTGAGAGAGTGCACGCATAAGCAGGGGGAGGGGCAGAGGGAGAAAGAGAATCTTAAGCAGACTCCATGCTTCCTGGAGCCCAACAAGGGGCTTGATTTCACGACCCTGAGATCATGACCTGAGCTGAAATCAATAGCCAGAGCTACCCAGGCTGCCCTCATCCTTATTTTTGTATCAAAAATTTATTCCTTTTAATTGTTGAGAACACTTCCACTATAGGGATTTATCACAGTTTGTTTTTATAACTCCAACTGAGAGATATTTACGTTACTGCCAAGTTTGAATGACTGTAAATAAAGCTGCTATAATCATTTATATGATCTCTGGTAGACATACACTTTTGTTTCTTCTGGGATGAGAATATCTAGGAATGGGATACCTGGAATCTTGTGGAAAATATTTCTATGTTCACTGAATTATAATCTCTTGGATGTGGGGTCCTGGGATATGTACTTTTAAAATGCTCCTCAGAAGTACCTGGCTAGCTCAGTCAGTAGAGCATGAGACTCTTAAAATGCTCCCCAGGTATGAATTATTATTTTTTTATTATGTTCAGTTAGCCCACATATAGTACATCATTAGTTTTTGATGTAGTGTTCAACTATTCTTCAGCTGTATATAACCCCCAGTGCTCATCACAACACATGCCCTCCTTAATACCTGCCACCCCATTCACCTTTCCCCCACCTTCTGCAACCCTCGGTGTATGTCCTGGACTCCAGAATCTCTCGTTTGTCTCCCTCTCTGATTACTTCCCAGGTATGAATTCTTAATGACTACAGAGTGTCCCTTTAGGGTGATGAAAATGTCTTAGAAGGAGATACACATTATGGATATACAAAACTGTGAATGTACAAAGTGCCACTGAAATGTATACTTCAAAATAATTAATGGTTAATATTATCTTATGTAAGTTTTACCTCAATTAAGAAGGATGCTCCCCAGGTGTTTCTGAGTTTGGAAGTCTTGATCTTGGGAGGCTGTATCTGGGTGGGTTTCATGCTCAAGAGGTCTTATTAGAGGCTGGATAACAGACTGAGACTTGGGCCCCATCTTCAACTCATGAATCTGTAACAAACTGAATTTTCTTTAGAAAGTTTGGGGAGTCTTAACAATTCTTGGTGGTTAGAAGGTAAACCTGTAGTTTAGGCACCCTCTTGGAGATTGTTCCTGGTTTGAATGGACCTAGAATTCTAGGTCATCACAATTCTGTTCTGGTCTAACCAGAGCTCTAAGGAACTGACATCAAGCCCAGGTCAGCTTCTCCTGGATTAGAGCAGTGTGGCTAGATTCTTCTCAAGGAGGACTACCAAGGACATGCCAACCCCAAAGTCTGTCAAGACATTCTACAGAATAATTTTGGATGCTTGGGATTGGGTGGCTATCAATTCCTACCCCTCTGGGGTTTTTACTTTTCATCAGTAGAGATAAAACTGCTTTTTGCGGAGGAGTCAAGATGGCGGAGAAGTAGCAGGCTGAGACTACTTCAGGTAGCGGGAGATCAGCTAGATAGCTTATCTAAAG